>NW_026729147.1:160000-174844 GCF_030272615.1 Cryptomeria japonica
CAAGATGGCACCAGCATTCCCTTTTTCTCACTATCTTTCAAAACGGAAATTTTAAAATCTCGTTTTTTTTTTGCCTTTTATGGAAATTAGTGAAGGCATCGCATCAAAGGTGCGCACCTCGCTGCCCACCTTGGTGTGCTCCGAGGTGCCCACCACGGTGCGCAACGCCGGTGCGAACCCGGGAGCGCCCCGATGTGTGCTCCAAGGTGCGGCGTGCACGAAGTCGGACCCCGGTTTGCCCCGGGTGCGCACCTCGCGTGCACCTTGGTGCGCACACCTTGGCTGGGTTGCGCGGCCTGGTGGGCACCATGGTGCGCACCAAGGAGCGCTCCGAAGTGTGCTCCAAGGTGCGGCGTGCACGAAGTCGGAGCCCGGTTTGCCCCGGGTACGCACCTCGCGTGCACCTTCGCCGGGGTGGGCACCTCGGCTGGGTTGCGCGCCCTGGTGCGCACCAAGGAGCGCTCCGAAGTGTGCTCCAAGGTGCGGCGTGCACGAAGTCGGAGCCCGGTTTGCCCCGGGTGCGCACCTTCGCCGCGGTGCGCACCATGGCGTGCACGAAGTCGGAGCCCGGTTTGCCCCGGGTGCGCACCTCGCGTGCACCTTCGGCGGGGTTGCGCGCCCTGGTGGGCACCATGGTGCGCACCAAGGAGCGCTCCGAAGTGTGCTCCAAGGTGCGGCGTGCACGAAGTCGGAGCCCGGTTTGCCCCGGGTGCGCACCTCGCGTGCACCTTCGGCGGGGTTGCGCGCCCTGGTGGGCACCATGGTGCGCACCAAGGAGCGCTCCGAAGTGTGCTCCAAGGTGCGGCGTGCACGAAGTCGGAGCCCGGTTTGCCCCGGGTGCGCACCTCGCGTGCACCTTCGCCGCGGTGGGCACCATGGCGTGCACGAAGTCGGAGCCCGGTTTGCCCCGGGTGCGCACCTCGCGTGCACCTTCGCCGGGGTGGGCACCTCGGCTGGGTTGCGCGCCCTGGTGCGCACCAAGGAGCGCTCCGAAGTGTGCTCCAAGGTGCGGCGTGCACGAAAGTCGGAGCCCGGTTTGCCCCGGGTGCGCACCTCGCGTGCACCTTCGCCAGGGTGGGCACCTCGGTGTGCTCCGAGGTGCGAACCCGAGAGCGCTCCGAGGTGCCCACGAAGTCGAAAGTCGGGTTAATTGCATTGTTTTCCCCGGGTGCGCTCCGAGGTGCGCAACATCGGCGCGCACCAAGGAGGGCTCCGAAGTGTGCTCCAAGGTGCGCACGATGGCGTGCACCTCTGGTGCGCACGATTCGGAGCTCGGTTTGACCGGGGTGCGCACACCTTGGCTGGGTTGCGCACCTTTTGTGCGCTCCAAGGTGCGCACGAAGTCGGAGCTCGGTTTGCCCCGGGTGCGCACCTTCGCCAGGGTGCGCACCTTGATGCGCACGCCTTGGCTGGGCTGCGCACCTTGGTGGGCGCCATGGTGCGCACCTTTCGTGCGCTCCAAGGTGCGCACGAAGTCGGAGCTCGGTTTGCCCCGGGTGCGCACCTTGGTGGGCGCCATGGTGCACTCCGAGGTGCCCAAGATTGGTGCGCACCAAGGAGCGCTCCGAAGTGCGCTCCAAGGTGCGCGCGAAGTCGAAAGTTGGGTTAATTGTCCGGTTTGCCTCGGGTGCGCACCTTGCGTGCACCTTCGCCAGGGTGGGCGCCTTGGTGCGCACACCTTGGCTGGGCTGCGCACACCTTGGCACCCGCGTTTCCTTCATTTTAAATTTTTTTTTTTTACAATCTCTCAAGTGGGAAATTCTATAATCTCAACTTTTTTTGCCTTTTCAGGAAACTTTTGAATGGAGCGCATCATTGGTGCGCTTCGAAGTGTGCTCCAAAGCTCTCTCCAGCTGCGTGCACCTGCCCCGGCCGCGCACCCGGCCCCGCCCAGCTTCGCTCACCTGTCCCGGGCGTCTGGTGCGGAACCTTAGAGTAAGAAACATCACCGTGCACCTTGGCCAACGTGCGCGACTCGACCGAGCGCGCACTGGCCGAGGTGCACACCGATTTCACCTGGGTGCGCGCGCAGCACCTCGGGCGCACCGGGGTGCGCGCACAACGCCCGGGTTGCACCGTGGCCTGTGTGCTCGGGGCGCCTCGGGTGCGCGCTCGGTGTCGCCCCCGCGCGCGCGGTAGTGCGGGCAGCGCACCCCGGCCCGGCCCGGCCCCGACGAGAACGCAAACGGGCAAAAGGTTTATTCAAATAGCATTGCGACGCCCGGCGAAAAACTAAAAAAGGGTGCAACACCGGGACTTCCCGGGAGGTCACCCATCCCAGTACTACTCCGGCCCAAGCGCGCTTAACTGCGGAGTTCTGATGGGATCCGGTGCACTAACGCTGGTATGATCGCACCCGTTATGAGCTTGTCGCAGTGTGTACTTAGCAAACCGCGACCCACGTGCGAATCCACCCCGGCCACCCACCCCCGTCGAGGTGCACACCCTCCCTCGCGAAGTGCGCCCCGTTCGCCAAGTGTGAGCCCTGCCCGGGTGCGCGCACCTTGCTAGGGCGTCGGGTGTGCACCCGGCCCGGCCTACGTGCGTGCACCTGGAGGGGGCGTCGTGTGCGTGCAGTGTCCCGTCTGCAACGCGGTGCCCACACACCACCTCGGGCGCAACGACCTGCGCTCACATGTGGGCCGAGTGCACCTTGGTGCATGTTCGGGGCGCCTCGGGTGGCACGCTCGATCTTGCCCCGGTGCACCAAGGCGCTCGGTTTGCCCCGGGTGCGCACTTGGTGCAAGGTGGGCACCCAAAATAGGGATCAAGCACCAAAACACAAGTTTCGGGATGCAAAATGGGACCCAAGGACCACAAATGCGTTCCAAGACCCATGATGGGTCCACGAGAACAAAAATGTGTTCCGAGACTTAATAAACAAATATTGGGTTTTAGGAGAAGAAACATGCTCTGATGCCCAAAACGAGAATCGACCCCGAAAAGGCCACAGGCCAAAAGTGGGATGCGAGACAAAAAAAAATGGGACCCGAGGACCAAAATTGGGTTCCCAGGTCGAAGACAGGGCAACCGGACAAGAAACGACCTCTAAGGCTCGAAATGAGTCCCGACGACTAAAACTTGACAAGAAGCACCCATCAGGCACCCAACTCGACACCCATGGGATGCCGACCCACCCGGGCTTCCACCTAGCACACCTTGGCACCACCCACCCTCGCACCCAACCTCGCACCCAACTTAGCACCTTTGAACCCACATTGGCACTCACCCTGACCCTGGCACCTTGGAACCCACATTGGCACTCACCTTGACCCTGGCACCCACCTTTGCACTCACCTTGGGACCCACCCTGGCTCCCACCTCGGCACCCACCCAGACACCCACCTTGGTTCCTTGGCACCCACCTTGGATCCTTGGCACCCACCCCGACACCCACCTTGGCACGCAACTTGGCTACTTGCCACCCACCTTGGCTCCTTGACGCCCACCCCGACAACCACCCCGTGACCTACCCTGGCTAGGGTTGGTGCACACCCACCCTGGTGCCCACCTTGGCACCCACCCTATGACCCACCTTGGCACGCACCTTAGTACCCACCCCGTTACCCACCCTAGGACCCACCCCGTGACCCACCTTGGCCAGGGTGGGTGCACCCACCCTGGTGCCCACCTTGGCACCCACCCATCCTAGCACCCAGCCTGTGACCGGGCTTGGAACCCAACCTTGCACCCGCACCCGTCTTGGCCAGTGTGGGTGCGCACCCATCCTGGCACCCACGTTGTGACACACCCTTTAACCCACGCACCCTAGCACCCACGTTGGCACCCACCTTGGAACCCAACCTAGCAACTTGGCACCCACCCCGTGACCCACCTTGGCATCCACCATAGCAGTCGCCGACTTGGCACCCACCTCGGCACCCACCTTGACACTTGTGGACCCACCTTGCCACTCACCCTAGCATCGACCCATCCTAGCACCCACCCTGGCACCTTTGCACCCTAGCACTCACCCATCCTAGCACCTAACCTGTGACCCACCTTGACACTCACCCTCGCACCCACCTTGGAACCCAACCTAGCACCCACCCACCCTGACACCAACCCTAGCACCTACCCACCCTTGCACCCACCCTGTGACCCATCTTGGCACCCACCCATCCTACCACTCAACCTATCACCCACCTTCTCACCCACCTTGGCATCCACCTTAGCACCCACCCACACTGGCACCTTGGCACCCACCTCGGGCAAGGTGGGTGCACACCCACCCTGGCACCCAATTTAGAACCCACCGAGCATGTTACCCACCTTGGCACCCACATTGCAGCCCACCCTAGTACCCACCCTATGACCCACATTGGCATCCACACCCTAGCACCCAGGCACCTCGACACCCGCCTTGACACCCACCCTAGCACTGAACCTGTGACCCACCTTGGAACTCACCCTAGAACCCACCCACCCTGTGAACCACCTTGGCATCCACCTTAGCACCCACCCACCTTGGCACCCACTCTAGCACTCACCCATCCTAACACCCAACTTGTTACCCACCTTGGCACCCGCCCTCGCGTCCACCTTGAAACCCACCCTAGCACCCACCCACGCAGGAGCCCACCTTGGCACCCAACCTAACACCCACGCATCCTGGCACCCAACTTGTGACCCACCTTGGAACCCACCCTAGTACCCACCTTTGAACCCACTATATCACCAACCCACCTTGGCACCCACCCTATGACCCTCTTTGGAATCCACCCTAGCACGCACCCACCCTGGCACCCACCATGGAGCGCACCCTAGCACCCACCCACCTCGGCACGCACCTCAACACCCACCTTGGTGTGCGCACTGCGCCAACCTCTCAAAGACCCTATGTGGTGCGCTCCAAAGTGTACACCTTTGGTGCGCTCCAAGGTGCGCACCTTTGGTGCACACCGAGGTGCACACCAAAGTGTGCACCGAGGTGAGCACCAAAGTGCACTCCAGGGTGCACACCAAGGCGTGCACCTTTGGTGCGGTCAATGCAAACGAATTCGGAAGTTGGGGTCGATGTCCTAATCGCTGCTGCAGACTACACGTATGAGAATCGGACAAATAGCTTTATATAGGGAGGTGTTGCGTTTGATGGGTCGACTCCCCTGGTTGTGTGCACTGCACCAACTTCAAAGACCCTGTCTTGTTTAAGAAGTCAAAAGTTGGGGTGGATGTCCTAATCATTGCTGCAGTCTACGCATGTATGAGAATCAGACAAATAGCTTATATAGGGGAGGTGTTGCATTCGGTGGGTTGACTCCCCTGGTTGTGCGCACTGCGCCAACCTCAAAGACCCCGCATAGCAGAAGAAGTCGGAAGTCGGATTTTGGTGAGCACCAAGGCGTGCACCTTTGGTGCGGTCAACGCAGACGAATTCAGAAGTTGGGGTGGATGTCCTAATCGTTGTTGCAGGCTACACATGTATGAGAATCAGACAAATAGCTTATATAGGGGAGGTGTTGGGTTTGATGGGTCAACTCCCTTGGTTGTGCGCATTACGCCAACCTCAAAGACCTTGTTTTCGTTAAGAAGTCAAAAGTTGGGGTCAATGTCCTAATGGCTCCTGCAGGCTACACATGTATGAGAATCGGACAAATAGCTTATATAGGGGAGGTGTTGGGTTTGATGGGTCGACTCCCCTGGTTGTGCGCATTACGTCAACCTCAAAGACCTTGTTTTCGTTAAGAAGTCAAAAGTTGGGGTCGATGTCCTAATTGCTCCTGTAGACTACACATGTATGAGAATCAGACAAATAGCTTATATAGGGGAGGTGTTGGGTTTGATGGGTTGACTCCCCTAGTTGTTCGCATTACACCAACCTCAAAGACCTTGTTTTCGTTTAGAAGCCGAAAGTTGGGGTCGATGTCCTAATTGCTCCTGCAGGCTACGCATGTATGAGAATCAGACAAATAGCTTATATAGGGGAGGTGTTGGGTTTGATGGGTCGACTCCCCTGGTTGTGCGCATTGCGCCAACCTCAAAGACCCTGCATTGCGGATGAAGTCGAAAGTCAGAGTTTGGTGTGCTACAAGGTGTGGTCGAAGGTGCTCACCTAGGTGTGCACCTTTGGAGCACAGGAAAAGTGCCCTCCAAAAGTGCGCACCTTTGGAGTGCACAAAAGTGCCCTCCAAAAGTGCGCACCTTTGGAGCGCAGAAAAGTGCCCTCCAAAAAGTGCCCTCCAAAAGTGCGCACCTTTGGAGCGCAGAAAAGTGCCCTCCAAAAAGTGCCCTCCAAAAGTGCGCACCTTTGGAGCGCAGAAAAGTGCCCTCCAAAAAGTGCCCTCCAAAAGTGCGCACCTTTGGAGCGCAGAAAAGTGCCCTCCAAAAAGTGCCCTCCAAAAGTGCGCACCTTTGGAGCGCAGAAAAGTGCCCTCCAAAAAGTGCCCTCCAAAAGTGCGCACCTTTGGAGCGCAGAAAAGTGCCCTCCAAAAAGTGCCCTCCAAAAGTGCGCACCTTTGGAGCGCAGAAAAGTGCCCTCCAAAAAGTGCCCTCCAAAAGTGCGCACCTTTGGAGCGCAGAAAAGTGCCCTCCAAAAAGTGCCCTCCAAAAGTGCGCACCTTTGGAGCGCAGAAAAGTGCCCTCCAAAAAGTGCCCTCCAAAAGTGCGCACCTTTGGAGCGCAGAAAAGTGCCCTCCAAAAAGTGCCCTCCAAAAGTGCGCACCTTTGGAGCGCAGAAAAGTGCCCTCCAAAAAGTGCCCTCCAAAAGTGCGCACCTTTGGAGCGCAGAAAAGTGCCCTCCAAAAGTGCGCACCTTTGGAGCGCACAAAAGTGCCCTCCAAAAGTGCGCACTTTTGGTGCGCACCAAGGCGCTGGTTCGGTCGTTGCAGGCGAGTTCGGAAGTTGGGGTCGATGTCCTGAGCGGAGGTGCAAACTACACAGGTGTCGGAATCGGACAAATAGCTTATATAGGGGAGGTGTATGCTTCGATGGGTCGACTCCCCAGGTTGAGCGCACCGCGCCAACCTCAAAGACCCTACGGTATGGATGAAGTCGGAAGTTGGGTCCGATGACCGATTCGATTAGTAGGTATGCTCATGAGGTCGGAATTTGGGTCCGATGACCTGCCATGTGCAGGAAGGCGAATGTTGACACTGTGCGTTGCAAGGTGCACACCAAGGCGCTGGTGCGGTCTTTTTAGTCGAGTTCGGAAGTTGGGGTCGATGTCCTGATCGGAGGTGCAAGCTACACAGGTGTGGGAATCGGACAAATAGCTTATATAGGGGAGGTGTATGCTTCGTTGGGTCGACTCCCCGGGTTGAGCGCACCGCGCCAACCTCAAAGACCCTACGGTATGGATGAAGTCGGAAGTTGGGTCCGATGACCGATTCGATATGTAGGCATACTCGCGAGGTCGGAATTTGGGTCCGATGACCTGCCACGTGCAGGAAGGCGAATGTTGGCACTGTGCGTTGCAAGGTGCGCACCAAGGCGCTGGTTCGGTCGTTGGAGGCGAGTTCGGAAGTTGGGGTCGATGTCTTGATCGGAGGTGCAAACTACACAGGTGTGGGAATCGGACAAATAGCTTATATAGGGGAGGTGTATGCTTCGTTGGGTCGACTCCCCGGGTTGAGCGCACCGCGCCAACCTCAAAGACCCTACGGTATGGATGAAGTCGGAAGTTGGGTCCGATGACCGATTCGATATGTAGGCATACTCGCGAGGTCGGAATTTGGGTCCGATGACCTGCCATGTGCAGGAAGGCGAATGTTGGGACTGTGCGTCGCAAGGTGCGCACCAAGGCGCTGGTGCCGTCGTTGCAGTCGAGTTCGGAAGTTGGGGTCGATGTCCTGGTCAGAGGTGCAAACTACACAGGTGTGGGAATCGGACAAATAGCTTATATAGGGGAGGTGTATGCTTCGATGGGTCGACTCCCTGGGTTGAGCGCACCGCGCCAACCTCAAAGACCCTACAGTATGGATGAAGTCGGAAGTTGGGTCCGATGACCGATTCGATACGTAGGCATATTGGCGAGGTCTGAATTTGTGTCCGATGACCTGCCATGCGCAGGAAGGCGGAATTTGGGTCCGATGACCGAGTTGATGGCGTGCCATGCGCAGAAAGGCGGAATTTGGGTCCGATGACCGAGTTGATGTTGATGGCCCGCCATGCACAGGAAGGCGGAATTTGGGTCCGATGACCGATTTGAAGGCGTGCCATACGCAAAAAGGCGGAGTTTGGGTCCGATGACCGAGTTGATATTGATGGCCCGCCATGCGCAGGAAGGCGGAATTTGGGTCCGATGACCTGACATACGCATGGAGTCCGACTCGGGGGCCGATGTTCGATTCGATGACTTGCATTGTGGGTAAAGTCGGAAGTTGTGGTCTTTGACCCGATTCGATGACCAGACTTCGGCTGCTTGAGAATCGGACAAATAACTTATATAGGGGAGGTAGTGTTCTCGAGCATCCTCCCCCCGTGCCCGTTTATGTCGATTGATGCTGGTGCTCGACTGGTTGGAGCGCTCGGATGCAAAAATCTTGCACCAGGATTTATCGATTGTGATGGACACGGCAAGTCTCCTGATTGCTATGCAGGAGCTCATCGTGAATCTCTATGCGGCCTTGGTATGGACTCGACCTGCGGAATGGTTCGGCAATGGTAGTCGCTCCAACACGTCCTTGCAATGGCCACAGAGGTGATTCGACTAGAGCTCCAGTCTAGCTTTTGGGTTGCTTGGCGGACTGGTATAGCCGCGATCGAGTTCCGGCCATGAACGTTTTAGATAGCTCTTGGGCTTTCTGGGACGGAAGTCGGAAGTTTGGGCTGTTGTCCGATTTGATGACCATTCTTCGGATGTGTGAGAATCGGACAAATAACTTATATAGGGGACTGTGTTGTCTCACGCAGCCCCCTCCGTGCCCCTCTATCTCGACCGATGTTGGTGCTTGAAAGGGTTGGGATCGCTCGGATTTATAAACGTGCACCACCATTTGTCGAGTGTGAGGGACGCGGCAGGTCTCCTAAATGCTATGCGGGCGCTCTCTGAGAATCTCTATCCGGCCTCGACACAGACTAGTCTTGCTGAATGGTTTGGCACTGGTAGTCGATCCAACACGTCGTTGTTGTGGCCGCCTAGGCGATTCGATTCGAGCCCCCGTCTAGCTTTTGGGTTGCTTGGCGGATTTTGCCCTATCCGCAAGTGAGCTCGGTCCCTAAACGTTCGAGAAACCCGATTGCTATGCGCCGACTCTCTTTCTTGCGAGCCTCCATCTAGCTTTTGGGTCTCTACGGAACGGAAGTCGGAATCTGGGACCGTTGTTTGATTCGACGAGGCAGACTACGGTTGTGCGAGAATCGGACAAATAACTTATATAGGGGAGGTGTTGACTGGAGCATTCTCCCCCGTGCCCCTCTAACTCGACCAATGCTGGCGCTCGAACGGTGGTAGCGCTCGGATTTTCAGTTGAGCGCCAGCATTGGTCGATTTAGAGGGGCATGCGAGATTCCCGAATGCTATGCGAGGGCTCTAACGGAAATGTCTATTGGTTTCGGTATGGATGCAATTGCGAGTGGTTCGGCAAAGGTAGTCGTTCCGATGCGTCCATGTCGTGGCCAAATCGATAATTCGATTTGAGCCCTCGTATAGCATTTGGGTCTCTCGATGTGATTCCGCATTCCAGTCCCTTTGGGCACTGCTTGAGCCGCATCCCAGGGGGTTCCCTTCCCAATAATCTGCCTCGCAACCCGATTGCTATGCGGTGAGGCTCCTCGGCCGCCTCGGAACTATCTGTGTATCAGACGCATCGCGGGATAAGGGGTTGGCAACGGTAGTCGCCCCAAGCGCGTCCGATGCTTGGACCATTCCGAGGCGGCCCTGAAGCCTCTTCCGTCTAGCCGTTGGGTCCTTCTCGCCGCATCCCTCGCCTCGCACCCCGATTGCTATGCGGTGAGGCTCCTCGGCCGCCTCGGAACTATCTGTGTATCGGACGCGTCGCGGGATAAGGGGTTGTCACTGGTAGTCGCCCCAAGCGCGTCCGATGCTTGGACCATTCCGAGGCGGCCCTGAAGCCTCTTCCGTCTAGCCGTTGGGTCCTTCTCGCCGCATCCCTCGCCTCGCACCCCGATTGCTATGCGGTGAGGCTCCTCGGCCGCCTCGGAACTATCTGTGTATCGGACGCGTCGCGGGATAAGGGGTTGTCATTGGTAGTCGCCCCAAGCGCGTCCGATGCTTGGACCATTCCGAGGCGGCCCTGAAGCCTCTTCCGTCTAGCCGTTGGGTCCTTCTCGCCGCATCCCTCGCCTCGCACCCCGATTGCTA
Organism: Cryptomeria japonica; assembly: GCF_030272615.1. Lineage (NCBI taxonomy): Eukaryota > Viridiplantae > Streptophyta > Pinopsida > Cupressales > Cupressaceae > Cryptomeria > Cryptomeria japonica. The sequence continues at coordinate 170,262 of NW_026729147.1, forward strand.
TGCGGTGAGGCTCCTCGGCCGCCTCGGAACTATCTGTGTATCGGACGCGTCGCGGGATAAGGGGTTGTCACTGGTAGTCGCCCCAAGCGCGTCCGATGCTTGGACCATTCCGAGGCGGCCCTGAAGCCTCTTCCGTCTAGCCGTTGGGTCCTTCTCGCCGCATCCCTCGCCTCGCACCCCGATTGCTATGCGGTGAGGCTCCTCGGCCGCCTCGGAACTATCTGTGTATCGGACGCGTCGCGGGATAAGGGGTTGTCACTGGTAGTCGCCCCAAGCGCGTTCGATGCTTGGACCATTCCGAGGCGGCCCTGAAGCCTCTTCCGTCTAGCCGTTGGGTCCTTCTCGCCGCATCCCTCGCCTCGCACCCCGATTGCTATGCGGTGAGGCTCCTCGGCCGCCTTGGAACTATCTGTGTATCGGACGCGTCGCGGGATAAGGGGTTGTCACTGGTAGTCGCCCCAAGCGCGTCCGATGCTTGGACCATTCCGAGGCGGACCCGAAGCCTCTTCCGTCTAGCCGTTGGGTCCTTCTCGCCGCATCCTTCGCCTCGCACCCCGATTGCTATGCGGTGAGGCTCCTCGGCCGCCTCGGAACTATCTGTGTATCGGACGCGTCGCGGGATAAGGGGTTGTCACTGGTAGTCGCCCCAAGCGCGTCCGATGCTTGGACCATTCCGAGGCGGACCCGAAGCCTCTTCCGTCTAGCCGTTGGGTCCTTCTCGCCGCATCCCTCGCCTCGCACCCCGATTGCTATGCGGTGAGGCTCCTCGGCCGCCTTGGAACTATCTGTGTATCGGACGCGTCGCGGGATAAGGGGTTGTCACTGGTAGTCGCCCCAAGCGCGTCCGATGCTTGGACCATTCCGAGGCGGACCCGAAGCCTCTTCCGTCTAGCCGTTGGGTCCTTCTCGCCGCATCCCTCGCCTCGCACCCCGATTGCTATGCGGTGAGGCTCCTCGGCCGCCTTGGAACTATCTGTGTATCGGACGCGTCGCGGGATAAGGGGTTGTCACTGGTAGTCGCCCCAAGCGCGTCCGATGCTTGGACCATTCCGAGGCGGACCCGAAGCCTCTTCCGTCTAGCCGTTGGGTCCTTCTCGCCGCATCCCTCGCCTCGCACCCCGATTGCTATGCGGTGAGGCTCCTCGGCCGCCTTGGAACTATCTGTGTATCGGACGCGTCGCGGGATAAGGGGTTGTCACTGGTAGTCGCCCCAAGCGCGTCCGATGCTTGGACCATTCCGAGGCGGCCCCGAAGCCTCTTCCGTGTAGCCGTTGGGTCGTTCTCGCCGCATCCCTCGCCTCGCACCCCGATTGCTATGCGGTGAGGCTCCTCGGCCGCCTTGGAACTATCTGTGTATCGGACGCGTCGTGGGATAAGGGGTTGTCACTGGTAGTCGCCCCAAGCGCGTCCGATGCTTGGACCATTCCGAGGCGGCCCCGAAGCCTCTTCCGTGTAGCCGTTGGGTCCTTCTCGCCGCATCCCTCGCCTCGCACCCCGATTGCTATGCGGTGAGGCTCCTCGGCCGCCTTGGAACTATCTGTGTATCGGACGCGTCGCGGGATAAGGGGTTGTCACTGGTAGTCGCCCCAAGCGCGTCCGATGCTTGGACCATTCCGAGGCGGACCTGAAGCCTCTTCCCTCTAGCCGTTGGGGCTTTCTCGCCGCATCCCTCGCCTCGCACCCTGATTGCTATGCTGTGAGGCTCCTCGGCCGCCTTGGAACTATCTGTGTATCGGACGCATCGCGGGATAAGGGGTTGGCAGTGGTAGTCGCCCCAAGCGCATCCGATGCTTGGACCATTCCGAGGCGGCCCTGCAGCCTCTTCCGTCTAGCCGTTGGGGCCATCTCGCCGCATCCCCCACCTCGCACCACGATTGCTATGCGGTGAGGCTCCTTGGCCGCCTCGGAACTATCTGTGTATCGGACGCATCGCGGGATAAGGGGTTGTCACTGGTAGTCGCCCCAAGCGCGTCCGATGCTTGGACTATTCCGAGGCGGCCCTGCAGCCTCTTCCGTCTAGCCGTTGGGGCCATCTCGCTGCATCCCCCACCTCCTCGGCCGCCTCGGAACTATCTGTGTATCGGACGCATCGCGGGATAAGGGGTTGGCAGTGGTAGTCGCCCCAAGCGCGTCCGATGCTTGGACTATTCCGAGGCAGCCCTGCAGCCTCTTCCGTCTAGCCTTTGGGGCCATCTCGCCGCATCCCTCGCCTCGCACCCCGATTGCTATGCGGTGAGGCTCCTCGGCCGCCTGGGAACTATCTTCGTATCGGACGCATCGCGGGATAAGGGGTTGTCACTGGTAGTCGCCCCAAGCGCGTCCGATGCTTGGACTATTCCGAGGCGGCCCTGTGGCCTCTTCCGTCTAGCCGTTGGGGCCATCTCGCCGCATCCCCCACCTCGCACCCCGATTGCTATGCGGTGAGGCTCTTCGGCCGCCTTGGAACTATCTTCGTATCGGACGCATCGCGGGATAAGGGGTTGTCACTGGTAGTGGCCCCAAGCGCGTCCGATGCTTGGACTATTCCGAGGCGGCCCTGCAGCCTCTTCCGTCTAGCCGTTGGGGCCATCTCGCCGCATCCCCCACCTCGCACCCCGATTGCTATGCGGTGAGGCTCCTCGGCCGCCTTGGAACTATCTTCGTATCGGACGCATCGCGGGATAAGGGGTTGTCACTGGTAGTCGCCCCAAGCGCGTCCGATGCTTGGACTATTCCGACGCGGCCCTGTGGCCTCTTCCGTCTAGCCGTTGGGGCCATCTCGCCGCATCCCCCACCTCGCACCCCGATTGCTATGCGGTGAGGCTCCTCGGCCGCCTTGGAACCATCTTCGTATCGGACGCATCGCGGGATAGGGGGCTGTCACTGGTAGTCGCCCCAAGCGTGTCCGATGCTTGGACCATTCCTAGGCGGCCCTGAAGCCTCTTCCGTCTAGCCGTTGGGGCCTTCCCGCCCCATCCCTCGCCTCGCACCCCCGATTGCTATGCGGTGAGGCTCCTCGGCCGCCTTGGAACCATCTGTGTATCGGACGCATCGCGGGATAAGGGGTTGGCACTGGCAGTCGCCCCAAGCGCGTCCGATGCTTGGACCATTCCGAGGTGGCCCTGAAGCCTCTTCCGTCTAGCCGTTGGGGCCTTCCCGCCCCATCCCTCGCCTCGCACCCCGATTGATATGCGGTGAGGCTCCTCGGCCGCCTTGGAACTATCTGTGTATCGGACGCATCGCGGGATAAGGGGTTGGCACTGGTAGTCGTCCCAATCGCATCCGATGCTTGGACCATTCCGAGGCGGCCCTGCAGCCTCTTCCGTTTAGCCGTCGGGGCCTTCCCGCCGCATCCCTCGCCTCGCATCCCGATTCCTATGCGGTGAGTCTTCTCGGCCGCCGCGGAACTATACCTGTTATTGCTACTGCATCCTTCGGCTGGTAACCTCCTCTGCCGCCTTGGAACGTTCTCTTTGTCGGACGCGTCGCGGGATAAGGGGTTGGCACTGGTAGTCGCCCCAAGCGCGCCCGATGCATAGACCGCTCCGAGTCGACCTTGCTTTCAGCCTCTCACATGCATAGACCTCTCTGAGTCGACCCTGCAGCCTCTCACGTTTAGCCTTTGGAATCTCGCCTCACAACATGATTGCTATCCTTGATGCATCCCTTGCCTCGAGCCCTGATTGCTTTCTTGGCTGCATCCCTCCTCTCCTCACAGCCCGGTTGTCATCACTGCTTCATCCGTCGCTTCATGCATTCTGGCTGCTGGGCCCTTCCCACCGCACACCTCGATTGCTATCTCTTCTGCATCACACACCCCGATTGCTATCTCTGCTACATCCCTCGGCTCTCACTTCTGCATCCTTCGCCTCACACCTCGATTGCTATCAATGCTGCATCCGTAACCTCACACCCCGATTGCTATGCGGGGAGGCTCCTTGGCCGCCTTGGAAATTTCTGTGTGTCGGACGCACCGCGGGATAAGGGGTTGGCACTGGTAGTCGCCCCAAGTGCGCCCGATTCTTAGACCGCTTCGAGGTGACCTCGTAGCCTCTTTCGTCCAGGCTTCCTGCCTTCAACGCCCTTTTTACACCTCGATTGCTATGCGCGGGCTCGTTGGCGTCTATCACCTCTCTGCGAAGAGTGGCACGATGATTGTTGGGGTAAATCGTAGCAGTCCGATCTCTGGCCTTGGGCCATTGTGAGGGCTGATCGATTTCCTGTGCGCATCTCGTGTTCGCCCAGTAACAGACTCGACGACTTGTAATCGGTCTTGTTCCCGATTGTTCCTGGAGGTAGTCTTCGGAACTCTTGGATTTGACCTGTCACTCGAACTGTCCTCTTCCGAGGATGCTTGTGTGTGTGTGCTTGTGCCATTTCCTTGGCGGTATTAACGAGATATTAAAGAGCGGAGTGAGCGCCTCGCCCAGCTATGTTTGGGGCTCTCACTCCCTTACCCGGTGTGCGACCGCTTTGCACGTAGGTTGCGGAGCATCGCGACTCTTTCGATGTTTGGCGGTTGTCTTCCGGTGATGCGTTGGTCCCGAAGTGCACGTTACTAGCATTTCTGCCATTGTTCTCGATCTTTGGCACGTTCCTTCGTT
>NW_026729148.1:0-12500 GCF_030272615.1 Cryptomeria japonica
CATCCCGAAACTTGTGTTTTGGTGCTTGATCCCTATTTTGGGTGCCCACCTTGCACCAAGTGCGCACCCGGGGCAAACCGAGCGCCTTGGTGCACCGGGGCAAGATCGAGCGTGCACCCGAGGCGCCCCGAACATGCACCAAGGTGCACTCGGCCCACATGTGAGCGCAGGTCGTTGCGCCCGAGGTGGTGTGTGGGCACCGCGTTGCAGACGGGACACTGCACGCACACGACGCCCCGTCCAGGTGCACGCACGTAGGCCGGGCCGGGTGCACACCCGACGCCCTAGCAAGGTGCGCGCACCCGGGCAGGGCTCACACTTGGCGAACGGGGCGCACTTCGCGAGGGAGGGTGTGCACCTCGACGGGGGTGGGTGGCCGGGGTGGATTCGCACGTGGGTCGCGGTTTGCTAAGTACACACTGCGACAAGCTCATAACGGGTGCGATCATACCAGCGTTAGTGCACCGGATCCCATCAGAACTCCGCAGTTAAGCGCGCTTGGGCCGGAGTAGTACTGGGATGGGTGACCTCCCGGGAAGTCCCGGTGTTGCACCCTTTTTTAGTTTTTCGCCGGGCGTCGCAATGCTATTTGAATAAACCTTTTGCCCGTTTGCGTTCTCGTCGGGGCCGGGCCGGGCCGGGGTGCGCTGCCCGCACTACCTGCGCGCGCGGGGGGCGACACCGAGCGCGCACCCGAGGCGCCCCGAGCACACAGGCCACGGTGCAACCCGGGCGTTGTGCGCGCACCCCGGTGCGCCCGAGGTGCTGCGCGCGCACCCAGGTGAAATCGGTGTGCACCTCGGCCAGTGCGCGCTCGGTCGAGTCGCGCACGTTGGCCAAGGTGCACGGTGATGTTTCTTACTCTAAGGTTCCGCACCAGACGCCCGGGACAGGTGAGCGAAGCTGGGCGGGGCCGGGTGCGCGGCCGGGGCAGGTGCACGCAGCTGGAGAGAGCTTTGGAGCACACCAGAGGTGCGCACCTTGGAGCACACTTCGGAGCGCACCAATGATGCGCTCCATTCAAAAGTTTCCTGAAAAGGCAAAAAAAGTTGAGATTATAGAATTTCCCACTTGAGAGATTGTAAAAAAAAAAAATTTAAAATGAAGGAAACGCGGGTGCCAAGGTGTGCGCGCCCGGGTGCGCAGCCCAGCCAAGGTGTGCGCACCAAGGCGCCCACCCTGGCGAAGGTGCACGCAAGGTGCGCACCCGAGGCAAACCGGACAATTAACCCAACTTTCGACTTCGCGCGCACCTGCGCACCTTGGAGCGCACTTCGGAGCGCTCCTTGGTGCGCACCAATCTTGGGCACCTCGGAGTGCACCATGGCGCCCACCAAGGTGCGCACCCGGGGCAAACCGAGCTCCGACTTCGTGCGCACCTTGGAGCGCACGAAAGGTGCGCACCATGGCGCCCACCAAGGTGCGCAGCCCAGCCAAGGCGTGCGCATCAAGGTGCGCACCCTGGCGAAGGTGCGCACCCGGGGCAAACCGAGCTCCGACTTCGTGCGCACCTTGGAGCGCACAAAGGGTGCGCAACCCAGCCAAGGTGTGCGCACCCCGGGCAAACCGAGCTCCGAATCGTGCGCACCTTGGAGCACACTTCGGAGCCCTCCTTGGTGCGCACCGATGTTGCGCACCTCGGAGCGCACCCGGGGAAAACAATGCAATTAACCCGACTTTCGACTTCGTGGGCACCTCGGAGCGCTCTCGGGTTCGCACCTCGGAGCACACCGAGGTGCGCACCTTTGATGCGCTGCCTTCACCAATTTCCAGAAAAGGCAAGAAAACATTGAGAAGGTGTGCGCACCGAGGTGCCCACCCTGGCGAAGGTGCACGCGAGGTGCGCACCCGGGGCAAACCGGGCTCCGACTTCGTGCACGCCATGCTGCGCACCTTGGAGGGCCATGGTGCGCACCTTGGAGCACACTTCGGAGCGCTCAATGGTGCCCAACCCAGCCAAGGTGCCCACCGCGGCGAAGGTGCACGCGAGGTGCGCACCCGGGGCAAACCGGGCTCCGACTTCGTGCACGCCGCACCTTGGAGCACACTTCGGAGCGCTCCTTGGTGCGCACCAGGGCGCGCAACCCAGCCGAGGTGCCCACCCCGGCGAAGGTGCACGCGGGGTGCGCACCCGGGGCAAACCGGGCTCCGACTTCGTGCACGCCATGGTGCCCACCGCGGCGAAGGTGCACGCGAGGTGCGCACCCGGGGCAAACCGGGCTCCGACTTCGTGCACGCCGCACCTTGGAGCACACTTCGGAGCGCTCCTTGGTGCGCACCAGGGCGCGCAACCCAGCCGAGGTGCCCACCCCGGCGAAGGTGCACGCGAGGTGCGCACCCGGGGCAAACCGGGCTCCGACTTCGTGCACGCCATGGTGCCCACCGCGGCGAAGGTGCACGCGAGGTGCGCACCCGGGGCAAACCGGGCTCCGACTTCGTGCACGCCGCACCTTGGAGCACACTTCGGAGCGCTCCTTGGTGCGCACCATGGTGCCCACCAGGGCGCGCAACCCCGCCGAAGGTGCACGCGAGGTGCGCACCCGGGGCAAACCGGGCTCCGACTTCGTGCACGCCGCACCTTGGAGCACACTTCGGAGCGCTCCTTGGTGCGCACCAGGGCGCGCAACCCCGCCGAAGGTGCACGCGAGGTGCGCACCCGGGGCAAACCGGGCTCCGACTTCGTGCACGCCATGGTGCGCACCAGGGTGCCCACCGCGGCGAAGGTGCGCACCCGGGGCAAACCGGGCTCCGACTTCGTGCACGCCGCACCTTGGAGCACACTTCGGAGCGCTCCTTGGTGCGCACCAGGGCGCGCAACCCAGCCGAGGTGCCCACCCCGGCGAAGGTGCACGCGAGGTGCGCACCCGGGGCAAACCGGGCTCCGACTTCGTGCACGCCATGGTGCCCACCGCGGCGAAGGTGCGCACCCGGGGCAAACCGGGCTAGGACTTCGTGCACGCCGCACCTTGGAGCACACTTCGGAGCGCTCCTTGGTGCGCACCATGGTGCCCACCAGGCCGCGCAACCCAGCCAAGGTGTGCGCACCAAGGTGCACGCGAGGTGCGCACCCGGGGCAAACCGGGGTCCGGCTTCGTGCACGCCGCACCTTGGAGCACACATCGGGGCGCTCCCGGGTTCGCACCGGCGTTGCGCACCGTGGTGGGCACCTCGGAGCGCACCGTGGTGGGCACCTCGGAGCACACCAAGGTGGGCAGCGAGGTGCGCACCTTTGATGCGATGCCTTCACTAATTTCCATAAAAGGCAAAAAAAAACGAGATTTTAAAATTTCCGTTTTGAAAGATAGTGAGAAAAAGGGAATGCTGGTGCCATCTTGAGCCCGCCCTGGTGCGCAGCCCAGCCAAGGTGTGCGCACCAAGGTGCCCACCCTGGCGAAGGTGCGCGCCCGGGCAATTAACCCAACTTCCAACTTCGCGCGCGCCAGGGTGGGAGCGCACCCAACAACCGGGCCTGGGAAGAGCCAATGCGAGAAACCCCACCAAACGCTCTGACAAAAAAAGAGGGGGCGCTCCAGTAACCCCGCTTCGGAGCGCACCCTGGGCAAACCCAGCCAGGGTGCCCACCCCGGCCAAGGTGCAGGCGAGGTGCGCACCCGGGGCAAACCGGGCTCCGACAACGTGCACGCCGCACCTTGGAGCACACTTCGTAGCGCTCCCGGGTGCGCACCTCAGAGCACACCAAGGTGGGCAGCGAGGTGCGCACCTTTGATGCGCTGCCTTCACTAATTTCCAGAAAAGGCAAAAAAAAGAGGAGATTTTAAAATTTCCGTTTTGAAAGATAGTGAAAAAAACGGAACGCGGGTGCCATCTTGAGCCCGCCCTGGTGCACAGCCCAGGTAAGGTGCCCACCCTGGCAAAGGTGCGCACCCGGGCAATTAACCCTACTTCCGACTTCGTGCGCGCCAGGGTGGCAACCGGGCCTGGGAAGAGCCAATGCGAGAAACCCCACCAAACGCTCCGACAAAAAAAGAGGCGGCGCTCCAATAACCCCGCTTCGGAGCGCAGCCGGGGCAAACCCAGCCAAGGTGCCCACCCCGACGAAGGTGCACGCGAGGTGCGCACCCGGGGCAAACCGGGCTCCGACAACGTGCACGCAGCACCTTGGAGCACACTTCGAAGCACTCCCGGGTGCCCACCGGCGTTGCGCACCGTGGTGGGCAGCGAGGTGCGCACCTTTGATGCGCTGCCTTCACTAATTTCCAGAAAAGGCAAAAAAAAATGAGATTTTAAAATTTCCGTTTTGAAAGATAGTGAAAAAAACGGAACGCGGGTGCCATCTTGAGCCCGCCCTGGTGCGCAGCCCAGGCAAGGCATGCGCACCAAGGTGCCCACCCGCGGTGCACGCCCGGGGCAAACCGGGCTCCGACTTCGTGCAGGCCGCACCTTGGAGCACACTTCGGAGCGCTCCTTGGTGCGCACCATGGTGCCCACCAGGGCGCACCCGGGGCAAACCGGGCTCCGACTTCGTGCACGCCGCACCTTGGAGCACACATCGGAGCGCTCCCAGGTTCGCACCAGCGTTGCGCACCTTTGATGCGCTGCCTTCACTAATTTCCAGAAAAGGCAAAAAAAAACGATATTTTAAAATTTCCGTTCTGAAAGATAGTGAAAAAAACGGAACGCGGGTGCCATCTTGAGCCCTTCCTGGTGCGCAGCCCAGGCAAGTTGTGCGCACCAAGGTGCCCACCCTGGCGGAGGTGCGCGCCCGGGGCAAACCGGGCTCCGACTTCGTGCACTGCATGGTGCCCACCAAGGCGCGCAACCCAGCCAAGGTGCCCACCGCAGCGAAGGTGCACGCGAGGTGCGCACCCGAGGTGCACACCCGGGGCAAACCGAGCTCCGACTTCGTGCACGCCGCACCTTGGAGCACACTTCAGAGCGCTCCTTGGTGCGCACCAGGGCGCGCAACCCAGCCAAGGTGCTCACCCCGGCGAAGGTGCACGCGAGGTGCGCACCCGGGGCAAGCCGGGCTCGGACTTCGTGCACGCCGCACCTTGGAGCACACATCGGAGCGCTCCCGGGTTCGCACCAGCATTGCGCACCTTTGATGCGCTGCCTTCACTAATTTCCAGAAAAGGCAAAAAAAAAAAAAAAACGAGATTTTAAAATTTCCGTTTTGAAAGATAGTGAAAAAAACGGAACGCGGGTGCCATCTTGAGCCCGCCCTGGTGTGCAGCCCAGGCAAGTTGTGCGCACCAAGGCACCCACCCTGGCCAAGGTGGGTCACGGGGTGGGTCCTAGGGTGGGTAACGGGGTGGGTACTAAGGTGCGTGCCAAGGTGGGTCATGGGGTGGGTGCCAAGGTGGGCACCAGGGTGGGTGTGCACCAACCCTAGCCAGGGTAGGTCACGGGGTGGTTGTCGGGGTGGGCGTCAAGGAGCCAAGGTGGGTGGCAAGTAGCCAAGTTGCGTGCCAAGGTGGGTGTCGGGGTGGGTGCCAAGGATCCAAGGTGGGTGCCAAGGAACCAAGGTGGGTGTCTGGGTGGGTGCCGAGGTGGGAGCCAGGGTGGGTCCCAAGGTGAGTGCAAAGGTGGGTGCCAGGGTCAAGGTGAGTGCCAATGTGGGTTCCAAGGTGCCAGGGTCAGGGTGAGTGCCAATGTGGGTTCAAAGGTGCTAAGTTGGGTGCGAGGTTGGGTGCGAGGGTGGGTGGGTGCCAAGGTGTGCTAGGTGGAAGCCCGGGTGGGTCGGCATCCCATGGGTGTCGAGTTGGGTGCCTGATGGGTGCTTCTTGTCAAGTTTTAGTCGTCGGGACTCATTTCGAGCCTTAGAGGTCGTTTCTTGTCCGGTTGCCCTGTCTTCGACCTGGGAACCCAATTTTGGTCCTCGGGTCCCATTTTTTTTTGTCTCGCATCCCACTTTTGGCCTGTGGCCTTTTCGGGGTCGATTCTCGTTTTGGGCATCAGAGCATGTTTCTTCTCCTAAAACCCAATATTTGTTTATTAAGTCTCGGAACACATTTTTGTTCTCGTGGACCCATCATGGGTCTTGGAACGCATTTGTGGTCCTTGGGTCCCATTTTGCATCCCGAAACTTGTGTTTTGGTGCTTGATCCCTATTTTGGGTGCCCACCTTGCACCAAGTGCGCACCCGGGGCAAACCGAGCGCCTTGGTGCACCGGGGCAAGATCGAGCGTGCACCCGAGGCGCCCCGAACATGCACCAAGGTGCACTCGGCCCACATGTGAGCGCAGGTCGTTGCGCCCGAGGTGGTGTGTGGGCACCGCGTTGCAGACGGGACACTGCACGCACACGACGCCCCGTCCAGGTGCACGCACGTAGGCCGGGCCGGGTGCACACCCGACGCCCTAGCAAGGTGCGCGCACCCGGGCAGGGCTCACACTTGGCGAACGGGGCGCACTTCGCGAGGGAGGGTGTGCACCTCGACGGGGGTGGGTGGCCGGGGTGGATTCGCACGTGGGTCGCGGTTTGCTAAGTACACACTGCGACAAGCTCATAACGGGTGCGATCATACCAGCGTTAGTGCACCGGATCCCATCAGAACTCCGCAGTTAAGCGCGCTTGGGCCGGAGTAGTACTGGGATGGGTGACCTCCCGGGAAGTCCCGGTGTTGCACCCTTTTTTAGTTTTTCGCCGGGCGTCGCAATGCTATTTGAATAAACCTTTTGCCCGTTTGCGTTCTCGTCGGGGCCGGGCCGGGCCGGGGTGCGCTGCCCGCACTACCGCGCGCGCGGGGGCGACACCGAGCGCGCACCCGAGGCGCCCCGAGCACACAGGCCACGGTGCAACCCGGGCGTTGTGCGCGCACCCCGGTGCGCCCGAGGTGCTGCGCGCGCACCCAGGTGAAATCGGTGTGCACCTCGGCCAGTGCGCGCTCGGTCGAGTCGCGCACGTTGGCCAAGGTGCACGGTGATGTTTCTTACTCTAAGGTTCCGCACCAGACGCCCGGGACAGGTGAGCGAAGCTGGGCGGGGCCGGGTGCGCGGCCGGGGCAGGTGCACGCAGCTGGAGAGAGCTTTGGAGCACACCAGAGGTGCGCACCTTGGAGCACACTTCGGAGCGCACCAATGATGCGCTCCATTCAAAAGTTTCCTGAAAAGGCAAAAAAAGTTGAGATTATAGAATTTCCCACTTGAGAGATTGTAAAAAAAAAAAATTTAAAATGAAGGAAACGCGGGTGCCAAGGTGTGCGCGCCCGGGTGCGCAGCCCAGCCAAGGTGTGCGCACCAAGGCGCCCACCCTGGCGAAGGTGCACGCAAGGTGCGCACCCGAGGCAAACCGGACAATTAACCCAACTTTCGACTTCGCGCGCACCTGCGCACCTTGGAGCGCACTTCGGAGCGCTCCTTGGTGCGCACCAATCTTGGGCACCTCGGAGTGCACCATGGCGCCCACCAAGGTGCGCACCCGGGGCAAACCGAGCTCCGACTTCGTGCGCACCTTGGAGCGCACGAAAGGTGCGCACCATGGCGCCCACCAAGGTGCGCAGCCCAGCCAAGGCGTGCGCATCAAGGTGCGCACCCTGGCGAAGGTGCGCACCCGGGGCAAACCGAGCTCCGACTTCGTGCGCACCTTGGAGCGCACAAAGGGTGCGCAACCCAGCCAAGGTGTGCGCACCCCGGGCAAACCGAGCTCCGAATCGTGCGCACCTTGGAGCACACTTCGGAGCCCTCCTTGGTGCGCACCGATGTTGCGCACCTCGGAGCGCACCCGGGGAAAACAATGCAATTAACCCGACTTTCGACTTCGTGGGCACCTCGGAGCGCTCTCGGGTTCGCACCTCGGAGCACACCGAGGTGCGCACCTTTGATGCGCTGCCTTCACCAATTTCCAGAAAAGGCAAGAAAACATTGAGAAGGTGTGCGCACCGAGGTGCCCACCCTGGCGAAGGTGCACGCGAGGTGCGCACCCGGGGCAAACCGGGCTCCGACTTCGTGCACGCCATGCTGCGCACCTTGGAGGGCCATGGTGCGCACCTTGGAGCACACTTCGGAGCGCTCAATGGTGCCCAACCCAGCCAAGGTGCCCACCGCGGCGAAGGTGCACGCGAGGTGCGCACCCGGGGCAAACCGGGCTCCGACTTCGTGCACGCCGCACCTTGGAGCACACTTCGGAGCGCTCCTTGGTGCGCACCAGGGCGCGCAACCCAGCCGAGGTGCCCACCCCGGCGAAGGTGCACGCGGGGTGCGCACCCGGGGCAAACCGGGCTCCGACTTCGTGCACGCCATGGTGCCCACCGCGGCGAAGGTGCACGCGAGGTGCGCACCCGGGGCAAACCGGGCTCCGACTTCGTGCACGCCGCACCTTGGAGCACACTTCGGAGCGCTCCTTGGTGCGCACCAGGGCGCGCAACCCAGCCGAGGTGCCCACCCCGGCGAAGGTGCACGCGAGGTGCGCACCCGGGGCAAACCGGGCTCCGACTTCGTGCACGCCATGGTGCCCACCGCGGCGAAGGTGCACGCGAGGTGCGCACCCGGGGCAAACCGGGCTCCGACTTCGTGCACGCCGCACCTTGGAGCACACTTCGGAGCGCTCCTTGGTGCGCACCATGGTGCCCACCAGGGCGCGCAACCCCGCCGAAGGTGCACGCGAGGTGCGCACCCGGGGCAAACCGGGCTCCGACTTCGTGCACGCCGCACCTTGGAGCACACTTCGGAGCGCTCCTTGGTGCGCACCAGGGCGCGCAACCCCGCCGAAGGTGCACGCGAGGTGCGCACCCGGGGCAAACCGGGCTCCGACTTCGTGCACGCCATGGTGCGCACCAGGGTGCCCACCGCGGCGAAGGTGCGCACCCGGGGCAAACCGGGCTCCGACTTCGTGCACGCCGCACCTTGGAGCACACTTCGGAGCGCTCCTTGGTGCGCACCAGGGCGCGCAACCCAGCCGAGGTGCCCACCCCGGCGAAGGTGCACGCGAGGTGCGCACCCGGGGCAAACCGGGCTCCGACTTCGTGCACGCCATGGTGCCCACCGCGGCGAAGGTGCGCACCCGGGGCAAACCGGGCTAGGACTTCGTGCACGCCGCACCTTGGAGCACACTTCGGAGCGCTCCTTGGTGCGCACCATGGTGCCCACCAGGCCGCGCAACCCAGCCAAGGTGTGCGCACCAAGGTGCACGCGAGGTGCGCACCCGGGGCAAACCGGGGTCCGGCTTCGTGCACGCCGCACCTTGGAGCACACATCGGGGCGCTCCCGGGTTCGCACCGGCGTTGCGCACCGTGGTGGGCACCTCGGAGCGCACCGTGGTGGGCACCTCGGAGCACACCAAGGTGGGCAGCGAGGTGCGCACCTTTGATGCGATGCCTTCACTAATTTCCATAAAAGGCAAAAAAAAACGAGATTTTAAAATTTCCGTTTTGAAAGATAGTGAGAAAAAGGGAATGCTGGTGCCATCTTGAGCCCGCCCTGGTGCGCAGCCCAGCCAAGGTGTGCGCACCAAGGTGCCCACCCTGGCGAAGGTGCGCGCCCGGGCAATTAACCCAACTTCCAACTTCGCGCGCGCCAGGGTGGGAGCGCACCCAACAACCGGGCCTGGGAAGAGCCAATGCGAGAAACCCCACCAAACGCTCTGACAAAAAAAGAGGGGGCGCTCCAGTAACCCCGCTTCGGAGCGCACCCTGGGCAAACCCAGCCAGGGTGCCCACCCCGGCCAAGGTGCAGGCGAGGTGCGCACCCGGGGCAAACCGGGCTCCGACAACGTGCACGCCGCACCTTGGAGCACACTTCGTAGCGCTCCCGGGTGCGCACCTCAGAGCACACCAAGGTGGGCAGCGAGGTGCGCACCTTTGATGCGCTGCCTTCACTAATTTCCAGAAAAGGCAAAAAAAAGAGGAGATTTTAAAATTTCCGTTTTGAAAGATAGTGAAAAAAACGGAACGCGGGTGCCATCTTGAGCCCGCCCTGGTGCACAGCCCAGGTAAGGTGCCCACCCTGGCAAAGGTGCGCACCCGGGCAATTAACCCTACTTCCGACTTCGTGCGCGCCAGGGTGGCAACCGGGCCTGGGAAGAGCCAATGCGAGAAACCCCACCAAACGCTCCGACAAAAAAAGAGGCGGCGCTCCAATAACCCCGCTTCGGAGCGCAGCCGGGGCAAACCCAGCCAAGGTGCCCACCCCGACGAAGGTGCACGCGAGGTGCGCACCCGGGGCAAACCGGGCTCCGACAACGTGCACGCAGCACCTTGGAGCACACTTCGAAGCACTCCCGGGTGCCCACCGGCGTTGCGCACCGTGGTGGGCAGCGAGGTGCGCACCTTTGATGCGCTGCCTTCACTAATTTCCAGAAAAGGCAAAAAAAAATGAGATTTTAAAATTTCCGTTTTGAAAGATAGTGAAAAAAACGGAACGCGGGTGCCATCTTGAGCCCGCCCTGGTGCGCAGCCCAGGCAAGGCATGCGCACCAAGGTGCCCACCCGCGGTGCACGCCCGGGGCAAACCGGGCTCCGACTTCGTGCAGGCCGCACCTTGGAGCACACTTCGGAGCGCTCCTTGGTGCGCACCATGGTGCCCACCAGGGCGCACCCGGGGCAAACCGGGCTCCGACTTCGTGCACGCCGCACCTTGGAGCACACATCGGAGCGCTCCCAGGTTCGCACCAGCGTTGCGCACCTTTGATGCGCTGCCTTCACTAATTTCCAGAAAAGGCAAAAAAAAACGATATTTTAAAATTTCCGTTCTGAAAGATAGTGAAAAAAACGGAACGCGGGTGCCATCTTGAGCCCTTCCTGGTGCGCAGCCCAGGCAAGTTGTGCGCACCAAGGTGCCCACCCTGGCGGAGGTGCGCGCCCGGGGCAAACCGGGCTCCGACTTCGTGCACTGCATGGTGCCCACCAAGGCGCGCAACCCAGCCAAGGTGCCCACCGCAGCGAAGGTGCACGCGAGGTGCGCACCCGAGGTGCACACCCGGGGCAAACCGAGCTCCGACTTCGTGCACGCCGCACCTTGGAGCACACTTCAGAGCGCTCCTTGGTGCGCACCAGGGCGCGCAACCCAGCCAAGGTGCTCACCCCGGCGAAGGTGCACGCGAGGTGCGCACCCGGGGCAAGCCGGGCTCGGACTTCGTGCACGCCGCACCTTGGAGCACACATCGGAGCGCTCCCGGGTTCGCACCAGCATTGCGCACCTTTGATGCGCTGCCTTCACTAATTTCCAGAAAAGGCAAAAAAAAAAAAAAAACGAGATTTTAAAATTTCCGTTTTGAAAGATAGTGAAAAAAACGGAACGCGGGTGCCATCTTGAGCCCGCCCTGGTGTGCAGCCCAGGCAAGTTGTGCGCACCAAGGCACCCACCCTGGCCAAGGTGGGTCACGGGGTGGGTCCTAGGGTGGGTAACGGGGTGGGTACTAAGGTGCGTGCCAAGGTGGGTCATGGGGTGGGTGCCAAGGTGGGCACCAGGGTGGGTGTGCACCAACCCTAGCCAGGGTAGGTCACGGGGTGGTTGTCGGGGTGGGCGTCAAGGAGCCAAGGTGGGTGGCAAGTAGCCAAGTTGCGTGCCAAGGTGGGTGTCGGGGTGGGTGCCAAGGATCCAAGGTGGGTGCCAAGGAACCAAGGTGGGTGTCTGGGTGGGTGCCGAGGTGGGAGCCAGGGTGGGTCCCAAGGTGAGTGCAAAGGTGGGTGCCAGGGTCAAGGTGAGTGCCAATGTGGGTTCCAAGGTGCCAGGGTCAGGGTGAGTGCCAATGTGGGTTCAAAGGTGCTAAGTTGGGTGCGAGGTTGGGTGCGAGGGTGGGTGGGTGCCAAGGTGTGCTAGGTGGAAGCCCGGGTGGGTCGGCATCCCATGGGTGTCGAGTTGGGTGCCTGATGGGTGCTTCTTGTCAAGTTTTAGTCGTCGGGACTCATTTCGAGCCTTAGAGGTCGTTTCTTGTCCGGTTGCCCTGTCTTCGACCTGGGAACCCAATTTTGGTCCTCGGGTCCCATTTTTTTTTGTCTCGCATCCCACTTTTGGCCTGTGGCCTTTTCGGGGTCGATTCTCGTTTTGGGCATCAGAGCATGTTTCTTCTCCTAAAACCCAATATTTGTTTATTAAGTCTCGGAACACATTTTTGTTCTCGTGGACCCATCATGGGTCTTGGAACGCATTTGTGGTCCTTGGGTCCCATTTTGCATCCCGAAACTTGTGTTTTGGTGCTTGATCCCTATTTTGGGTGCCCACCTTGCACCAAGTGCGCACCCGGGGCAAACCGAGCGCCTTGGTGCACCGGGGCAAGATCGAGCGTGCACCCGAGGCGCCCCGAACATGCACCAAGGTGCACTCGGCCCACATGTGAGCGCAGGTCGTTGCGCCCGAGGTGGTGTGTGGGCACCGCGTTGCAGACGGGACACTGCACGCACACGACGCCCCGTCCAGGTGCACGCACGTAGGCCGGGCCGGGTGCACACCCGACGCCCTAGCAAGGTGCGCGCACCCGGGCAGGGCTCACACTTGGCGAACGGGGCGCACTTCGCGAGGGAGGGTGTGCACCTCGACGGGGGTGGGTGGCCGGGGTGGATTCGCACGTGGGTCGCGGTTTGCTAAGTACACACTGCGACAAGC
>NW_026729148.1:25000-45000 GCF_030272615.1 Cryptomeria japonica
ACCTCGGAATGCTCCAAGCATCGGACGCGCTTGGGGCGACTACCAGTGCCAACCCCTTATCCCGCGATGCGTCCGATACACAGATGGTTCCAAGGCGGCCGAGGAGCCTCACCGCATAGCAATCGGGGGTGCGAGGCGAGGGATGGGGCGGGAAGGCCCCAACGGCTAGACGGAAGAGGCTTCAGGGCCGCCTCGGAATGGTCCAAGCATCGGACGCGCTTGGGGCGACTACCAGTGACAACCCCTCATCCCGCGATGCGTCCGATACGAAGATGGTTCCAAGGCGGCCGAGGAGCCTCACCGCATAGCAATCGGGGTGCGAGGTGGGGGATGCGGCGAGATGGCCCCAACGGCTAGACGGAAGAGGCCACAGGGCCGCGTCGGAATAGTCCAAGCATCGGACGCGCTTGGGGCGACTACCAGTGACAACCCCTTATCCCGCGATGCGTCCGATACGAAGATAGTTCCAAGGCGGCCGAGGAGCCTCACCGCATAGCAATCCGGGTGCGAGGTGGGGGATGCGGCGAGATGGCCCCAACGGCTAGACGGAAGAGGCTGCAGGGCCGCCTCGGAATAGTCCAAGCATCGGACGCGCTTGGGGCGACTACCAGTGACAACCCCTTATCCCGCGATGCTTCCGATACGAAGACAGTTCCAAGGCGGCCGAGGAGCCTCACCGCATAGCAATGGGGGTGCGAGGTGAGGGATGCGGCGAGATGGCCCCAACGGCTAGACGGAAGAGGCCACAGGGCCGCCTCGGAATAGTCCAAGCATCGGACGCGCTTGGGGCGACTACCAGTGACAACCCCTTATCCCGCGATGCATCCGATACGAAGATAGTTCCCAGGCGGCCGAGGAGCCTCACCGCATAGCAATCGGGGTGCGAGGCGAGGGATGCGGCGAGATGGCCCCAAAGGGTAGACGGAAGAGGCTGCGGGGCCGCCTCGGAATAGTCCAAGCATCGAACGCGCTTGGGGCGACTACCACTGCCAACCCCTTATCCCGCGATGCGTCCGATACACAGATAGTTCCGAGGCGGCCGAGGAGCTGGGGGATGCGGCGAGATGGCCCCAACGGCTAGACGGAAGAGGCTGCAGGGCCGCCTCGGAATAGTCCAAGCATCGGACGCGCTTGGGGCGACTACCAGTGACAACCCCTTATCCCGCGATGCGTCCGATACACAGATAGTTCCGAGGCGGCCAAGGAGCCTCACCGCATAGCAATCGTGGTGCGAGGTGGGGGATGCAGCGAGATGGCCCCAACGGCTAGACGGAAGAGGCTGCAGGGCCGCCTCGGAATGGTCCAAGCATCGGACGCGCTTGGGGCGACTACCACTGCCAACCCCTTATCCCGCGATGCGTCCGATACACAGATAGTTCCAAGTCGGCCGAGGAGCCTCACCGAATAGCAATCGGGGTGCGAGGCGAGGGATGCGGCGAGAAAGCCCCAACGGCTAGAGGGAAGAGGCTTCAGGTCCGCCTCGGAATGGTCCAAGCATCGGACGCGCTTGGGGCGACTACCAGTGACAACCCCTTATCCCGCGACGCGTCCGATACACAGATAGTTCCAAGGCGGCCGAGGAGCCTCACCGCATAGCAATCGGGGTGCGAGGCGAGGGATGCGGCGAGAAGGACCCAACGGCTAGACGGAAGAGGCTTCAGGGCCGCCTCGGAATGGTCCAAGCATCGGACGCGCTTGGGGCGACTACCAGTGACAACCCCTTATCCCGCGACGCGTCCGATACACAGATAGTTCCAAGGCGGCCGAGGAGCCTCACCGCATAGCAATCGGGGTGCGAGGCGAGGGATGCGGCGAGAAGGACCCAACGGCTAGACGGAAGAGGCTTCAGGTCCGCCTCGGAATGGTCCAAGCATCGGACGCGCTTGGGGCGACTACCAGTGACAACCCCTTATCCCGCGACGCGTCCGATACACAGATAGTTCCAAGGCGGCCGAGGAGCCTCACCGCATAGCAATCGGGGTGCGAGGCGAGGGATGCGGCGAGAAGGACCCAACGGCTAGACGGAAGAGGCTTCAGGGCCGCCTCGGAATGGTCCAAGCATCGGACGCGCTTGGGGCGACTACCAGTGACAACCCCTTATCCCGCGATGCGTCCGATACACAGATAGTTCCAAGGCGGCCGAGGAGCCTCACCGCATAGCAATCGGGGTGCGAGGCGAGGGATGCGGCGAGAAGGACCCAACGGCTAGACGGAAGAGGCTTCAGGGCCGCCTCGGAATGGTCCAAGCATCGGACGCGCTTGGGGCGACTACCAGTGACAACCCCTTATCCCGCGACGCGTCCGATACACAGATAGTTCCAAGGCGGCCGAGGAGCCTCACCGCATAGCAATCGGGGTGCGAGGCGAGGGATGCGGCAAGAAGGACCCAACGGCTAGACGGAAGAGGCTTCAGGGCCGCCTCGGAATGGTCCAAGCATCGGACGCGCTTGGGGCGACTACCAGTGACAACCCCTTATCCCGCGACGCGTCCGATACACAGATAGTTCCAAGGCGGCCGAGGAGCCTCACCGCATAGCAATCGGGGTGCGAGGCGAGGGATGCGGCGAGAAGGACCCAACGGCTAGACGGAAGAGGCTTCAGGTCCGCCTCGGAATGGTCCAAGCATCGGACGCGCTTGGGGCGACTACCAGTGACAACCCCTTATCCCGCGACGCGTCCGATACACAGATAGTTCCAAGGCGGCCGAGGAGCCTCACCGCATAGCAATCGGGGTGCGAGGCGAGGGATGCGGCGAGAAGGACCCAACGGCTAGACGGAAGAGGCTTCAGGGCCGCCTCGGAATGGTCCAAGCATCGGACGCGCTTGGGGCGACTACCAGTGACAACCCCTTATCCCGCGACGCGTCCGATACACAGATAGTTCCAAGGCGGCCGAGGAGCCTCACCGCATAGCAATCGGGGTGCGAGGCGAGGGATGCGGCGAGAAGGACCCAACGGCTAGACGGAAGAGGCTTCAGGGCCGCCTCGGAATGGTCCAAGCATCGGACGCGCTTGGGGCGACTACCAGTGACAACCCCTTATCCCGCGACGCGTCCGATACACAGATAGTTCCAAGGCGGCCGAGGAGCCTCACCGCATAGCAATCGGGGTGCGAGGCGAGGGATGCGGCGAGAAGGACCCAACGGCTAGACGGAAGAGGCTTCAGGGCCGCCTCGGAATGGTCCAAGCATCGGACGCGCTTGGGGCGACTACCAGTGACAACCCCTTATCCCGCGATGCGTCCGATACACAGATAGTTCCAAGGCGGCCGAGGAGCCTCACCGCATAGCAATCGGGGTGCGAGGCGAGGGATGCGGCGAGAAGGACCCAACGGCTAGACGGAAGAGGCTTCAGGGCCGCCTCGGAATGGTCCAAGCATCGGACGCGCTTGGGGCGACTACCAGTGACAACCCCTTATCCCGCGACGCGTCCGATACACAGATAGTTCCAAGGCGGCCGAGGAGCCTCACCGCATAGCAATCGGGGTGCGAGGCGAGGGATGCGGCGAGAAGGACCCAACGGCTAGACGGAAGAGGCTTCAGGGCCGCCTCGGAATGGTCCAAGCATCGGACGCGCTTGGGGCGACTACCAGTGACAACCCCTTATCCCGCGACGCGTCCGATACACAGATAGTTCCAAGGCGGCCGAGGAGCCTCACCGCATAGCAATCGGGGTGCGAGGCGAGGGATGCGGCGAGAAGGACCCAACGGCTAGACGGAAGAGGCTTCAGGGCCGCCTCGGAATGGTCCAAGCATCGGACGCGCTTGGGGCGACTACCAGTGACAACCCCTTATCCCGCGACGCGTCCGATACACAGATAGTTCCAAGGCGGCCGAGGAGCCTCACCGCATAGCAATCGGGGTGCGAGGCGAGGGATGCGGCGAGAAGGACCCAACGGCTAGACGGAAGAGGCTTCAGGGCCGCCTGGGAATGGTCCATGCATCGCACGCGCTTGGGGCGACTACCAGTGACAACCCCTTATCCCGCGACGCGTCCGATACACAGATAGTTCCAAGGCGGCCGAGGAGCCTCACCGCATAGCAATCGGGGTGCGAGGCGAGGGATGCGGCGAGAAGGACCCAACGGCTAGACGGAAGAGGCTTCAGGGCCGCCTCGGAATGGTCCAAGCATCGGACGCGCTTGGGGCGACTACCAGTGACAACCCCTTATCCCGCGACGCGTCCGATACACAGATAGTTCCAAGGCGGCCGAGGAGCCTCACCGCATAGCAATCGGGGTGCGAGTCGAGGGATGCGGCGAGAAGGACCCAACGGCTAGACGGAAGAGGCTTCAGGGCCGCCTCGGAATGGTCCAAGCATCGGACGCGCTTGGGGCGACTACCAGTGACAACCCCTTATCCCGCGATGCGTCTGATACACAGATAGTTCCAAGGCGGCCGAGGAGCCTCACCGCATAGCAATCGGGGTGCGAGGCAAGGGATGCGGCGAGAAGGACCCAACGGCTAGACGGAAGAGGCTTCAGGGCCGCCTCGGAATGGTCCAAGCATCGGATGCGCTTGGGGCGACTACCGTTGCCAACCCCTTATCCCGCGATGCGTCTGATACACAGATAGTTCCGAGGCGGCCGAGGAGCCTCACCGCATAGCAATCGGGTTGCGAGGCAGATTATTGGGAAGGGAACCCCCTGGGATGCGGCTCAAGCAGTGCCCAAAGGGACTGGAATGCGGAATCACATCGAGAGACCCAAATGCTATACGAGGGCTCAAATCGAATTATCGATTTGGCCACGACATGGACGCATCGGAACGACTACCTTTGCCGAACCACTCGCAATTGCATCCATACCGAAACCAATAGACATTTCCGTTAGAGCCCTCGCATAGCATTCGGGAATCTCGCATGCCCCTCTAAATCGACCAATGCTGGCGCTCAACGAAAATCCGAGCGCTACCACCGTTCGAGCGCCAGCATTGGTCGAGTTAGAGGGGCACGGGGGAGAATGCTCCAGTCAACACCTCCCCTATATAAGTTATTTGTCCGATTCTCGCACAACCGTAGTCTGCCTCGTCGAATCAAACAACGGTCCCAGATTCCGACTTCCGTTCCGTAGAGACCCAAAAGCTAGATGGAGGCTCGCAAGAAAGAGAGTCGGCGCATAGCAATCGGGTTTCTCGAACGTTTAGGGACCGAGCTCACTTGCGGATAGGGCAAAATCCGCCAAGCAACCCAAAAGCTAGACGGGGGCTCGAATCGAATCGCCTAGGCGGCCACAACAACGACGTGTTGGATCGACTACCAGTGCCAAACCATTCAGCAAGACTAGTCTGTGTCGAGGCCGGATAGAGATTCTCAGAGAGCGCCCGTATAGCATTTAGGAGACCTGCCGCGTCCCTCACACTCGACAAATGGTGGTGCACGTTTATAAATCCGAGCGATCCCAACCCTTTCAAGCACCAACATCGGTCGAGATAGAGGGGCACGGAGGGGGCTGCGTGAGACAACACAGTCCCCTATATAAGTTATTTGTCCGATTCTCACACATCCGAAGAATGGTCATCAAATCGGACAACAGCCCAAACTTCCGACTTCCGTCCCAGAAAGCCCAAGAGCTATCTAAAACGTTCATGGCCGGAACTCGATCGCGGCTATACCAGTCCGCCAAGCAACCCAAAAGCTAGACTGGAGCTCTAGTCGAATCACCTCTGTGGCCATTGCAAGGACGTGTTGGAGCGACTACCATTGCCGAACCATTCCGCAGGTCGAGTCCATACCAAGGCCGCATAGAGATTCACGATGAGCTCCTGCATAGCAATCAGGAGACTTGCCGTGTCCATCACAATCGATAAATCCTGGTGCAAGATTTTTGCATCCGAGCGCTCCAACCAGTCGAGCACCAGCATCAATCGACATAAACGGGCACGGGGGGAGGATGCTCGAGAACACTACCTCCCCTATATAAGTTATTTGTCCGATTCTCAAGCAGCCGAAGTCTGGTCATCGAATCGGGTCAAAGACCACAACTTCCGACTTTACCCACAATGCAAGTCATCGAATCGAACATCGGCCCCCGAGTCGGACTCCATGCGTATGTCAGGTCATCGGACCCAAATTCCGCCTTCCTGCGCATGGCGGGCCATCAATATCAACTCGGTCATCGGACCCAAACTCCGCCTTTCTGCGCATGGCACGCCTTCAAATCGGTCATCGGACCCAAATTCCGCCTTCCTGTGCATGGCGGGCCATCAACATCAACTCGGTCATCGGACCCAAATTCCGCCTTTCTGCGCATGGCACGCCATCAACTCGGTCATCGGACCCAAATTCCGCCTTCCTGCGCATGGCAGGTCATCGGACACAAATTCAGACCTCGCCAATATGCCTACGTATCGAATCGGTCATCGGACCCAACTTCCGACTTCATCCATACTGTAGGGTCTTTGAGGTTGGCGCGGTGCGCTCAACCCGGGGAGTCGACCCATCGAAGCATACACCTCCCCTATATAAGCTATTTGTCCGATTCCCACACCTGTGTAGTTTGCACCTCTGACCAGGACATCGACCCCAACTTCCGAACTCGACTGCAACGACGGCACCAGCGCCTTGGTGCGCACCTTGCGACGCACAGTCCCAACATTCGCCTTCCTGCACATGGCAGGTCATCGGACCCAAATTCCGACCTCGCGAGTATGCCTACATATCGAATCGGTCATCGGACACAACTTCCGACTTCATCCATACCGTAGGGTCTTTGAGGTTGGCGCGGTGCGCTCAACCCGGGGAGTCGACCCAACGAAGCATACACCTCCCCTATATAAGCTATTTGTCCGATTCCCACACCTGTGTAGTTTGCACCTCCGATCAGGACATCGACCCCAACTTCCGAACTCGCCTGCAACGACCGAACCAGCGCCTTGGTGCGCACCTTGCAACGCACAGTGCCAACATTCGCCTTCCTGCACATGGCAGGTCATCGGACCCAAATTCCGACCTCGCGAGTATGCCTACATATCGAATCGGTCATCGGACCCAACTTCCGACTTCATCCATACCGTAGGGTCTTTGAGGTTGGCGCGGTGCGCTCAACCCGGGGAGTCGACCCAACGAAGCATACACCTCCCCTATATAAGCTATTTGTCCGATTCCCACACCTGTGTAGCTTGCACCTCCGATCAGGACATCGACCCCAACTTCCGAACTCGACTAAAAAGACCGCACCAGCACCTTGGTGTGCACCTTGCAACGCACAGTGCCAACATTCGCCTTCCTGCACATGGCAGGTCATCGGACCCAAATTCCGACCTCATGAGCATACCTACTAATCGAATCGGTCATCGGACCCAACTTCCGACTTCATCCATACCGTAGGGTCTTTGAGGTTGGCGCGGTGCGCTCAACCTGGGGAGTCGACCCATCGAAGCATACACCTCCCCTATATAAGCTATTTGTCCGATTCCGACACCTGTGTAGTTTGCACCTCCGCTCAGGACATCGACCCCAACTTCCGAACTCGCCTGCAACGACCGAACCAGCGCCTTGGTGCGCACCAAAAGTGCGCACTTTTGGAGGGCACTTTTGTGCGCTCCAAAGGTGCGCACTTTTGGAGGGCACTTTTGTGCGCTCCAAAGGTGCGCACTTTTGGAGGGCACTTTTTGGAGGGCACTTTTGTGCGCTCCAAAGGTGCGCACTTTTGGAGGGCACTTTTTGGAGGGCACTTTTCTGCGCTCCAAAGGTGCGCACTTTTGGAGGGCACTTTTTGGAGGGCACTTTTCTGCGCTCCAAAGGTGCGCACTTTTGGAGGGCACTTTTTGGAGGGCACTTTTCTGCGCTCCAAAGGTGCGCACTTTTGGAGGGCACTTTTTGGAGGGCACTTTTCTGCGCTCCAAAGGTGCGCACTTTTGGAGGGCACTTTTGTGCACTCCAAAGGTGCACACTTTTGGAGGGCACTTTTTGGAGGGCACTTTTCTGCACTCCAAAGGTGCGCACTTTTGGAGGGCACTTTTTGGAGGGCACTTTTGTGCGCTCCAAAGGTGCGCACTTTTGGAGGGCACTTTTTGGAGGGCACTTTTGTGCGCTCCAAAGGTGCGCACTTTTGGAGGGCACTTTTGTGCACTCCAAAGGTGCGCACTTTTGGAGGGCACTTTTCCTGCGCTCCAAAGGTGCACACCTAGGTGAGCACCTTCGACCACACCTTGTAGCACACCAAACTCTGACTTTCGACTTCATCCGCAATGCAGGGTCTTTGAGGTTGGCGCAATGCGCACAACCAGGGGAGTCGACCCATCAAACCCAACACCTCCCCTATATAAGCTATTTGTCTGATTCTCATACATGCGTAGCCTGCAGGAGCAATTAGGACATCGACCCCAACTTTCGGCTTCTAAACGAAAACAAGGTCTTTGAGGTTGGTGTAATGCGAACAACTAGGGGAGTCAACCCATCAAACCCAACACCTCCCCTATATAAGCTATTTGTCTGATTCTCATACATGTGTAGTCTACAGGAGCAATTAGGACATCGACCCCAACTTTTGACTTCTTAACGAAAACAAGGTCTTTGAGGTTGACGTAATGCGCACAACCAGGGGAGTCGACCCATCAAACCCAACACCTCCCCTATATAAGCTATTTGTCCGATTCTCATACATGTGTAGCCTACAGGAGCCATTAGGACATTGACCCCAACTTTTGACTTCTTAACGAAAACAAGGTCTTTGAGGTTGGCGTAATGCGCACAACCAAGGGAGTTGACCCATCAAACCCAACACCTCCCCTATATAAGCTATTTGTCTGATTCTCATACATGTGTAGCCTGCAACAACGATTAGGACATCCACCCCAACTTCTGAATTCGTCTGCATTGACCGCACCAAAGGTGCACGCCTTGGTGCTCACCAAAATCCGACTTCCGACTTCTTCTGCTATGCGGGGTCTTTGAGGTTGGCGCAGTGCGCACAACCAGGGGAGTCAACCCACCGAATGCAACACCTCCCCTATATAAGCTATTTGTCTGATTCTCATACATGCGTAGACTGCAGCAATGATTAGGACATCCACCCCAACTTTTGACTTCTTAAACAAGACAGGGTCTTTGAAGTTGGTGCAGTGCACACAACCAGGGGAGTCGACCCATCAAACGCAACACCTCCCCTATATAAAGCTATTTGTCCGATTCTCATACGTGTAGTCTGCAGCAGCGATTAGGACATCGACCCCAACTTCCGAATTCGTTTGCATTGACCGCACCAAAGGTGCACGCCTTGGTGTGCACCTTGGAGTGCACTTTGGTGCACGCCTTGGTGTGCACCTTGGAGTGCACTTTGGTGCTCACCTCGGTGCACACTTTGGTGTGCACCTCGGTGTGCACCAAAGGTGCGCACCTTGGAGCGCACCAAAGGTGTACACTTTGGAGCGCACCACATAGGGTCTTTGAGAGGTTGGCGCAGTGCGCACACCAAGGTGGGTGTTGAGGTGCGTGCCGAGGTGGGTGGGTGCTAGGGTGCGCTCCATGGTGGGTGCCAGGGTGGGTGCGTGCTAGGGTGGATTCCAAAGAGGGTCATAGGGTGGGTGCCAAGGTGGGTTGGTGATATAGTGGGTTCAAAGGTGGGTACTAGGGTGGGTTCCAAGGTGGGTCACAAGTTGGGTGCCAGGATGCGTGGGTGTTAGGTTGGGTGCCAAGGTGGGCTCCTGCGTGGGTGGGTGCTAGGGTGGGTTTCAAGGTGGACGCGAGGGCGGGTGCCAAGGTGGGTAACAAGTTGGGTGTTAGGATGGGTGAGTGCTAGAGTGGGTGCCAAGGTGGGTGGGTGCTAAGGTGGATGCCAAGGTGGTTCACAGGGTGGGTGGGTTCTAGGGTGAGTTCCAAGGTGGGTCACAGGTTTAGTGCTAGGGTGCGTGTCAAGGCGGGTGTCGAGGTGCCTGGGTGCTAGGGTGTGGATGCCAATGTGGGTCATAGGGTGGGTACTAGGGTGGGCTGCAATGTGGGTGCCAAGGTGGGTAACATGCTCGGTTGGTTCTAAATTGGGTGTCAGGGTGGGTGTGCACCCACCTTGCCCGAGGTGGGTGCCAAGGTGCCAGTGTGGGTGGGTGCTAAGGTGGATGCCAAGGTGGGTGAGAAGGTGGGTGATAGGTTGAGTGGTAGGATGGGTGGGTGCCAAGATGGGTCACAGGGTGGGTGCAAGGGTGGGTAGGTGCTAGGGTTGGTGTCAGGGTGGGTGGGTGCTAGGTTGGGTTCCAAGGTGGGTGCGAGGGTGAGTGTCAAGGTGGGTCACAGGTTAGGTGCTAGGATGGGTGAGTGCTAGGGTGCAAAGGTGCCAGGGTGGGTGCTAGGATGGGTCGATGCTAGGGTGAGTGGCAAGGTGGGTCCACAAGTGTCAAGGTGGGTGCCGAGGTGGGTGCCAACTTGGGTTCCAAGGTGGGTGCCAAGTGGGCGACTGCTATGGTGGATGCCAAGGTGGGTCACGGGGTGGGTGCCAAGTTGCTAGGTTGTGTTCCAAGGTGGGTGCCAACGTGGCTGCTAGGGTGCGTGGGTTAAAGGGTGTGTCACAACGTGGGTGCCAGGATGGGTGCGCACCCACACTGGCCAAGACGGGTGCAAGGTTGGGTTCCAAGCCCGGTCACAGGCTGGGTGCTAGGATGGGTGGGTGCCAAGGTGGGCACCAGGGTGGGTGCACCCACCCTGGCCAAGGTGGGTCACGGGGTGGGTCCTAGGGTGGGTAACGGGGTGGGTACTAAGGTGCGTGCCAAGGTGGGTCATGGGGTGGGTGCCAAGGTGGGCACCAGGGTGGGTGTGCACCAACCCTAGCCAGGGTAGGTCACGGGGTGGTTGTCGGGGTGGGCGTCAAGGAGCCAAGGTGGGTGGCAAGTAGCCAAGTTGCGTGCCAAGGTGGGTGTCGGGGTGGGTGCCAAGGATCCAAGGTGGGTGCCAAGGAACCAAGGTGGGTGTCTGGGTGGGTGCCGAGGTGGGAGCCAGGGTGGGTCCCAAGGTGAGTGCAAAGGTGGGTGCCAGGGTCAAGGTGAGTGCCAATGTGGGTTCCAAGGTGCCAGGGTCAGGGTGAGTGCCAATGTGGGTTCAAAGGTGCTAAGTTGGGTGCGAGGTTGGGTGCGAGGGTGGGTGGGTGCCAAGGTGTGCTAGGTGGAAGCCCGGGTGGGTCGGCATCCCATGGGTGTCGAGTTGGGTGCCTGATGGGTGCTTCTTGTCAAGTTTTAGTCGTCGGGACTCATTTCGAGCCTTAGAGGTCGTTTCTTGTCCGGTTGCCCTGTCTTCGACCTGGGAACCCAATTTTGGTCCTCGGGTCCCATTTTTTTTTGTCTCGCATCCCACTTTTGGCCTGTGGCCTTTTCGGGGTCGATTCTCGTTTTGGGCATCAGAGCATGTTTCTTCTCCTAAAACCCAATATTTGTTTATTAAGTCTCGGAACACATTTTTGTTCTCGTGGACCCATCATGGGTCTTGGAACGCATTTGTGGTCCTTGGGTCCCATTTTGCATCCCGAAACTTGTGTTTTGGTGCTTGATCCCTATTTTGGGTGCCCACCTTGCACCAAGTGCGCACCCGGGGCAAACCGAGCGCCTTGGTGCACCGGGGCAAGATCGAGCGTGCACCCGAGGCGCCCCGAACATGCACCAAGGTGCACTCGGCCCACATGTGAGCGCAGGTCGTTGCGCCCGAGGTGGTGTGTGGGCACCGCGTTGCAGACGGGACACTGCACGCACACGACGCCCCGTCCAGGTGCACGCACGTAGGCCGGGCCGGGTGCACACCCGACGCCCTAGCAAGGTGCGCGCACCCGGGCAGGGCTCACACTTGGCGAACGGGGCGCACTTCGCGAGGGAGGGTGTGCACCTCGACGGGGGTGGGTGGCCGGGGTGGATTCGCACGTGGGTCGCGGTTTGCTAAGTACACACTGCGACAAGCTCATAACGGGTGCGATCATACCAGCGTTAGTGCACCGGATCCCATCAGAACTCCGCAGTTAAGCGCGCTTGGGCCGGAGTAGTACTGGGATGGGTGACCTCCCGGGAAGTCCCGGTGTTGCACCCTTTTTTAGTTTTTCGCCGGGCGTCGCAATGCTATTTGAATAAACCTTTTGCCCGTTTGCGTTCTCGTCGGGGCCGGGCCGGGCCGGGGTGCGCTGCCCGCACTACCGCGCGCGCGGGGGCGACACCGAGCGCGCACCCGAGGCGCCCCGAGCACACAGGCCACGGTGCAACCCGGGCGTTGTGCGCGCACCCCGGTGCGCCCGAGGTGCTGCGCGCGCACCCAGGTGAAATCGGTGTGCACCTCGGCCAGTGCGCGCTCGGTCGAGTCGCGCACGTTGGCCAAGGTGCACGGTGATGTTTCTTACTCTAAGGTTCCGCACCAGACGCCCGGGACAGGTGAGCGAAGCTGGGCGGGGCCGGGTGCGCGGCCGGGGCAGGTGCACGCAGCTGGAGAGAGCTTTGGAGCACACCAGAGGTGCGCACCTTGGAGCACACTTCGGAGCGCACCAATGATGCGCTCCATTCAAAAGTTTCCTGAAAAGGCAAAAAAAGTTGAGATTATAGAATTTCCCACTTGAGAGATTGTAAAAAAAAAAAATTTAAAATGAAGGAAACGCGGGTGCCAAGGTGTGCGCGCCCGGGTGCGCAGCCCAGCCAAGGTGTGCGCACCAAGGCGCCCACCCTGGCGAAGGTGCACGCAAGGTGCGCACCCGAGGCAAACCGGACAATTAACCCAACTTTCGACTTCGCGCGCACCTGCGCACCTTGGAGCGCACTTCGGAGCGCTCCTTGGTGCGCACCAATCTTGGGCACCTCGGAGTGCACCATGGCGCCCACCAAGGTGCGCACCCGGGGCAAACCGAGCTCCGACTTCGTGCGCACCTTGGAGCGCACGAAAGGTGCGCACCATGGCGCCCACCAAGGTGCGCAGCCCAGCCAAGGCGTGCGCATCAAGGTGCGCACCCTGGCGAAGGTGCGCACCCGGGGCAAACCGAGCTCCGACTTCGTGCGCACCTTGGAGCGCACAAAGGGTGCGCAACCCAGCCAAGGTGTGCGCACCCCGGGCAAACCGAGCTCCGAATCGTGCGCACCTTGGAGCACACTTCGGAGCCCTCCTTGGTGCGCACCGATGTTGCGCACCTCGGAGCGCACCCGGGGAAAACAATGCAATTAACCCGACTTTCGACTTCGTGGGCACCTCGGAGCGCTCTCGGGTTCGCACCTCGGAGCACACCGAGGTGCGCACCTTTGATGCGCTGCCTTCACCAATTTCCAGAAAAGGCAAGAAAACATTGAGAAGGTGTGCGCACCGAGGTGCCCACCCTGGCGAAGGTGCACGCGAGGTGCGCACCCGGGGCAAACCGGGCTCCGACTTCGTGCACGCCATGCTGCGCACCTTGGAGGGCCATGGTGCGCACCTTGGAGCACACTTCGGAGCGCTCAATGGTGCCCAACCCAGCCAAGGTGCCCACCGCGGCGAAGGTGCACGCGAGGTGCGCACCCGGGGCAAACCGGGCTCCGACTTCGTGCACGCCGCACCTTGGAGCACACTTCGGAGCGCTCCTTGGTGCGCACCAGGGCGCGCAACCCAGCCGAGGTGCCCACCCCGGCGAAGGTGCACGCGGGGTGCGCACCCGGGGCAAACCGGGCTCCGACTTCGTGCACGCCATGGTGCCCACCGCGGCGAAGGTGCACGCGAGGTGCGCACCCGGGGCAAACCGGGCTCCGACTTCGTGCACGCCGCACCTTGGAGCACACTTCGGAGCGCTCCTTGGTGCGCACCAGGGCGCGCAACCCAGCCGAGGTGCCCACCCCGGCGAAGGTGCACGCGAGGTGCGCACCCGGGGCAAACCGGGCTCCGACTTCGTGCACGCCATGGTGCCCACCGCGGCGAAGGTGCACGCGAGGTGCGCACCCGGGGCAAACCGGGCTCCGACTTCGTGCACGCCGCACCTTGGAGCACACTTCGGAGCGCTCCTTGGTGCGCACCATGGTGCCCACCAGGGCGCGCAACCCCGCCGAAGGTGCACGCGAGGTGCGCACCCGGGGCAAACCGGGCTCCGACTTCGTGCACGCCGCACCTTGGAGCACACTTCGGAGCGCTCCTTGGTGCGCACCAGGGCGCGCAACCCCGCCGAAGGTGCACGCGAGGTGCGCACCCGGGGCAAACCGGGCTCCGACTTCGTGCACGCCATGGTGCGCACCAGGGTGCCCACCGCGGCGAAGGTGCGCACCCGGGGCAAACCGGGCTCCGACTTCGTGCACGCCGCACCTTGGAGCACACTTCGGAGCGCTCCTTGGTGCGCACCAGGGCGCGCAACCCAGCCGAGGTGCCCACCCCGGCGAAGGTGCACGCGAGGTGCGCACCCGGGGCAAACCGGGCTCCGACTTCGTGCACGCCATGGTGCCCACCGCGGCGAAGGTGCGCACCCGGGGCAAACCGGGCTAGGACTTCGTGCACGCCGCACCTTGGAGCACACTTCGGAGCGCTCCTTGGTGCGCACCATGGTGCCCACCAGGCCGCGCAACCCAGCCAAGGTGTGCGCACCAAGGTGCACGCGAGGTGCGCACCCGGGGCAAACCGGGGTCCGGCTTCGTGCACGCCGCACCTTGGAGCACACATCGGGGCGCTCCCGGGTTCGCACCGGCGTTGCGCACCGTGGTGGGCACCTCGGAGCGCACCGTGGTGGGCACCTCGGAGCACACCAAGGTGGGCAGCGAGGTGCGCACCTTTGATGCGATGCCTTCACTAATTTCCATAAAAGGCAAAAAAAAACGAGATTTTAAAATTTCCGTTTTGAAAGATAGTGAGAAAAAGGGAATGCTGGTGCCATCTTGAGCCCGCCCTGGTGCGCAGCCCAGCCAAGGTGTGCGCACCAAGGTGCCCACCCTGGCGAAGGTGCGCGCCCGGGCAATTAACCCAACTTCCAACTTCGCGCGCGCCAGGGTGGGAGCGCACCCAACAACCGGGCCTGGGAAGAGCCAATGCGAGAAACCCCACCAAACGCTCTGACAAAAAAAGAGGGGGCGCTCCAGTAACCCCGCTTCGGAGCGCACCCTGGGCAAACCCAGCCAGGGTGCCCACCCCGGCCAAGGTGCAGGCGAGGTGCGCACCCGGGGCAAACCGGGCTCCGACAACGTGCACGCCGCACCTTGGAGCACACTTCGTAGCGCTCCCGGGTGCGCACCTCAGAGCACACCAAGGTGGGCAGCGAGGTGCGCACCTTTGATGCGCTGCCTTCACTAATTTCCAGAAAAGGCAAAAAAAAGAGGAGATTTTAAAATTTCCGTTTTGAAAGATAGTGAAAAAAACGGAACGCGGGTGCCATCTTGAGCCCGCCCTGGTGCACAGCCCAGGTAAGGTGCCCACCCTGGCAAAGGTGCGCACCCGGGCAATTAACCCTACTTCCGACTTCGTGCGCGCCAGGGTGGCAACCGGGCCTGGGAAGAGCCAATGCGAGAAACCCCACCAAACGCTCCGACAAAAAAAGAGGCGGCGCTCCAATAACCCCGCTTCGGAGCGCAGCCGGGGCAAACCCAGCCAAGGTGCCCACCCCGACGAAGGTGCACGCGAGGTGCGCACCCGGGGCAAACCGGGCTCCGACAACGTGCACGCAGCACCTTGGAGCACACTTCGAAGCACTCCCGGGTGCCCACCGGCGTTGCGCACCGTGGTGGGCAGCGAGGTGCGCACCTTTGATGCGCTGCCTTCACTAATTTCCAGAAAAGGCAAAAAAAAATGAGATTTTAAAATTTCCGTTTTGAAAGATAGTGAAAAAAACGGAACGCGGGTGCCATCTTGAGCCCGCCCTGGTGCGCAGCCCAGGCAAGGCATGCGCACCAAGGTGCCCACCCGCGGTGCACGCCCGGGGCAAACCGGGCTCCGACTTCGTGCAGGCCGCACCTTGGAGCACACTTCGGAGCGCTCCTTGGTGCGCACCATGGTGCCCACCAGGGCGCACCCGGGGCAAACCGGGCTCCGACTTCGTGCACGCCGCACCTTGGAGCACACATCGGAGCGCTCCCAGGTTCGCACCAGCGTTGCGCACCTTTGATGCGCTGCCTTCACTAATTTCCAGAAAAGGCAAAAAAAAACGATATTTTAAAATTTCCGTTCTGAAAGATAGTGAAAAAAACGGAACGCGGGTGCCATCTTGAGCCCTTCCTGGTGCGCAGCCCAGGCAAGTTGTGCGCACCAAGGTGCCCACCCTGGCGGAGGTGCGCGCCCGGGGCAAACCGGGCTCCGACTTCGTGCACTGCATGGTGCCCACCAAGGCGCGCAACCCAGCCAAGGTGCCCACCGCAGCGAAGGTGCACGCGAGGTGCGCACCCGAGGTGCACACCCGGGGCAAACCGAGCTCCGACTTCGTGCACGCCGCACCTTGGAGCACACTTCAGAGCGCTCCTTGGTGCGCACCAGGGCGCGCAACCCAGCCAAGGTGCTCACCCCGGCGAAGGTGCACGCGAGGTGCGCACCCGGGGCAAGCCGGGCTCGGACTTCGTGCACGCCGCACCTTGGAGCACACATCGGAGCGCTCCCGGGTTCGCACCAGCATTGCGCACCTTTGATGCGCTGCCTTCACTAATTTCCAGAAAAGGCAAAAAAAAAAAAAAAACGAGATTTTAAAATTTCCGTTTTGAAAGATAGTGAAAAAAACGGAACGCGGGTGCCATCTTGAGCCCGCCCTGGTGTGCAGCCCAGGCAAGTTGTGCGCACCAAGGCACCCACCCTGGCCAAGGTGGGTCACGGGGTGGGTCCTAGGGTGGGTAACGGGGTGGGTACTAAGGTGCGTGCCAAGGT
The DNA here is from genome assembly GCF_030272615.1 of Cryptomeria japonica. NCBI lineage: Eukaryota > Viridiplantae > Streptophyta > Pinopsida > Cupressales > Cupressaceae > Cryptomeria > Cryptomeria japonica. The sequence goes on from NW_026729148.1 coordinate 41,736, forward strand.
GGGTCATGGGGTGGGTGCCAAGGTGGGCACCAGGGTGGGTGTGCACCAACCCTAGCCAGGGTAGGTCACGGGGTGGTTGTCGGGGTGGGCGTCAAGGAGCCAAGGTGGGTGGCAAGTAGCCAAGTTGCGTGCCAAGGTGGGTGTCGGGGTGGGTGCCAAGGATCCAAGGTGGGTGCCAAGGAACCAAGGTGGGTGTCTGGGTGGGTGCCGAGGTGGGAGCCAGGGTGGGTCCCAAGGTGAGTGCAAAGGTGGGTGCCAGGGTCAAGGTGAGTGCCAATGTGGGTTCCAAGGTGCCAGGGTCAGGGTGAGTGCCAATGTGGGTTCAAAGGTGCTAAGTTGGGTGCGAGGTTGGGTGCGAGGGTGGGTGGGTGCCAAGGTGTGCTAGGTGGAAGCCCGGGTGGGTCGGCATCCCATGGGTGTCGAGTTGGGTGCCTGATGGGTGCTTCTTGTCAAGTTTTAGTCGTCGGGACTCATTTCGAGCCTTAGAGGTCGTTTCTTGTCCGGTTGCCCTGTCTTCGACCTGGGAACCCAATTTTGGTCCTCGGGTCCCATTTTTTTTTGTCTCGCATCCCACTTTTGGCCTGTGGCCTTTTCGGGGTCGATTCTCGTTTTGGGCATCAGAGCATGTTTCTTCTCCTAAAACCCAATATTTGTTTATTAAGTCTCGGAACACATTTTTGTTCTCGTGGACCCATCATGGGTCTTGGAACGCATTTGTGGTCCTTGGGTCCCATTTTGCATCCCGAAACTTGTGTTTTGGTGCTTGATCCCTATTTTGGGTGCCCACCTTGCACCAAGTGCGCACCCGGGGCAAACCGAGCGCCTTGGTGCACCGGGGCAAGATCGAGCATGCACCCGAGGCGCCCCGAACATGCACCAAGGTGCACTCGGCCCACATGTGAGCGCAGGTCGTTGCGCCCGAGGTGGTGTGTGGGCACCGCGTTGCAGACGGGACACTGCACGCACACGACGCCCCGTCCAGGTGCACGCACGTAGGCCGGGCCGGGTGCACACCCGACGCCCTAGCAAGGTGCGCGCACCCGGGCAGGGCTCACACTTGGCGAACGGGGCGCACTTCGCGAGGGAGGGTGTGCACCTCGACGGGGGTGGGTGGCCGGGGTGGATTCGCACGTGGGTCGCGGTTTGCTAAGTACACACTGCGACAAGCTCATAACGGGTGCGATCATACCAGCGTTAGTGCACCGGATCCCATCAGAACTCCGCAGTTAAGCGCGCTTGGGCCGGAGTAGTACTGGGATGGGTGACCTCCCGGGAAGTCCCGGTGTTGCACCCTTTTTTAGTTTTTCGCCGGGCGTCGCAATGCTATTTGAATAAACCTTTTGCCCGTTTGCGTTCTCGTCGGGGCCGGGCCGGGCCGGGGTGCGCTGCCCGCACTACCGCGCGCGCGGGGGGCGACACCGAGCGCGCACCCGAGGCGCCCCGAGCACACAGGCCACGGTGCAACCCGGGCGTTGTGCGCGCACCCCGGTGCGCCCGAGGTGCTGCGCGCGCACCCAGGTGAAATCGGTGTGCACCTCGGCCAGTGCGCGCTCGGTCGAGTCGCGCACGTTGGCCAAGGTGCACGGTGATGTTTCTTACTCTAAGGTTCCGCACCAGACGCCCGGGACAGGTGAGCGAAGCTGGGCGGGGCCGGGTGCGCGGCCGGGGCAGGTGCACGCAGCTGGAGAGAGCTTTGGAGCACACCAGAGGTGCGCACCTTGGAGCACACTTCGGAGCGCACCAATGATGCGCTCCATTCAAAAGTTTCCTGAAAAGGCAAAAAAAGTTGAGATTATAGAATTTCCCACTTGAGAGATTGTAAAAAAAAAAAATTTAAAATGAAGGAAACGCGGGTGCCAAGGTGTGCGCGCCCGGGTGCGCAGCCCAGCCAAGGTGTGCGCACCAAGGCGCCCACCCTGGCGAAGGTGCACGCAAGGTGCGCACCCGAGGCAAACCGGACAATTAACCCAACTTTCGACTTCGCGCGCACCTGCGCACCTTGGAGCGCACTTCGGAGCGCTCCTTGGTGCGCACCAATCTTGGGCACCTCGGAGTGCACCATGGCGCCCACCAAGGTGCGCACCCGGGGCAAACCGAGCTCCGACTTCGTGCGCACCTTGGAGCGCACGAAAGGTGCGCACCATGGCGCCCACCAAGGTGCGCAGCCCAGCCAAGGCGTGCGCATCAAGGTGCGCACCCTGGCGAAGGTGCGCACCCGGGGCAAACCGAGCTCCGACTTCGTGCGCACCTTGGAGCGCACAAAGGGTGCGCAACCCAGCCAAGGTGTGCGCACCCCGGGCAAACCGAGCTCCGAATCGTGCGCACCTTGGAGCACACTTCGGAGCCCTCCTTGGTGCGCACCGATGTTGCGCACCTCGGAGCGCACCCGGGGAAAACAATGCAATTAACCCGACTTTCGACTTCGTGGGCACCTCGGAGCGCTCTCGGGTTCGCACCTCGGAGCACACCGAGGTGCGCACCTTTGATGCGCTGCCTTCACCAATTTCCAGAAAAGGCAAGAAAACATTGAGAAGGTGTGCGCACCGAGGTGCCCACCCTGGCGAAGGTGCACGCGAGGTGCGCACCCGGGGCAAACCGGGCTCCGACTTCGTGCACGCCATGCTGCGCACCTTGGAGGGCCATGGTGCGCACCTTGGAGCACACTTCGGAGCGCTCAATGGTGCCCAACCCAGCCAAGGTGCCCACCGCGGCGAAGGTGCACGCGAGGTGCGCACCCGGGGCAAACCGGGCTCCGACTTCGTGCACGCCGCACCTTGGAGCACACTTCGGAGCGCTCCTTGGTGCGCACCAGGGCGCGCAACCCAGCCGAGGTGCCCACCCCGGCGAAGGTGCACGCGGGGTGCGCACCCGGGGCAAACCGGGCTCCGACTTCGTGCACGCCATGGTGCCCACCGCGCCAAGGTGCACGCGAGGTGCGCACCCGGGGCAAACCGGGCTCCGACTTCGTGCACGCCGCACCTTGGAGCACACTTCGGAGCGCTCCTTGGTGCGCACCAGGGCGCGCAACCCAGCCGAGGTGCCCACCCCGGCGAAGGTGCACGCGAGGTGCGCACCCGGGGCAAACCGGGCTCCGACTTCGTGCACGCCATGGTGCCCACCGCGGCGAAGGTGCACGCGAGGTGCGCACCCGGGGCAAACCGGGCTCCGACTTCGTGCACGCCGCACCTTGGAGCACACTTCGGAGCGCTCCTTGGTGTGCACCATGGTGCCCACCAGGGCGCGCAACCCCACCAAACGCTCGGAC
>NW_026729148.1:55000-72500 GCF_030272615.1 Cryptomeria japonica
TGGGGCGACTACCAGTGCCAACCCCTTATCCCGCGACGCGTCCGACAAAGAGAACGTTCCAAGGCGGCAGAGGAGGTTACCAGCCGAAGGATGCAGTAGCAATAACAGGTATAGTTCCGCGGCGGCCGAGAAGACTCACCGCATAGGAATCGGGATGCGAGGCGAGGGATGCGGCGGGAAGGCCCCGACGGCTAAACGGAAGAGGCTGCAGGGCCGCCTCGGAATGGTCCAAGCATCGGACGCGATTGGGACGACTACCAGTGCCAACCCCTTATCCCGCGATGCGTCCGATACACAGATAGTTCCAAGGCGGCCGAGGAGCCTCACCGCATATCAATCGGGGTGCGAGGCGAGGGATGGGGCGGGAAGGCCCCAACGGCTAGACGGAAGAGGCTTCAGGGCCACCTCGGAATGCTCCAAGCATCGGACGCGCTTGGGGCGACTACCAGTGCCAACCCCTTATCCCGCGATGCGTCCGATACACAGATGGTTCCAAGGCGGCCGAGGAGCCTCACCGCATAGCAATCGGGGGTGCGAGGCGAGGGATGGGGCGGGAAGGCCCCAACGGCTAGACGGAAGAGGCTTCAGGGCCGCCTCGGAATGGTCCAAGCATCGGACGCGCTTGGGGCGACTACCAGTGACAACCCCTCATCCCGCGATGCGTCCGATACGAAGATGGTTCCAAGGCGGCCGAGGAGCCTCACCGCATAGCAATCGGGGTGCGAGGTGGGGGATGCGGCGAGATGGCCCCAACGGCTAGACGGAAGAGGCCACAGGGCCGCGTCGGAATAGTCCAAGCATCGGACGCGCTTGGGGCGACTACCAGTGACAACCCCTTATCCCGCGATGCGTCCGATACGAAGATAGTTCCAAGGCGGCCGAGGAGCCTCACCGCATAGCAATCCGGGTGCGAGGTGGGGGATGCGGCGAGATGGCCCCAACGGCTAGACGGAAGAGGCTGCAGGGCCGCCTCGGAATAGTCCAAGCATCGGACGCGCTTGGGGCGACTACCAGTGACAACCCCTTATCCCGCGATGCTTCCGATACGAAGACAGTTCCAAGGCGGCCGAGGAGCCTCACCGCATAGCAATGGGGGTGCGAGGTGAGGGATGCGGCGAGATGGCCCCAACGGCTAGACGGAAGAGGCCACAGGGCCGCCTCGGAATAGTCCAAGCATCGGACGCGCTTGGGGCGACTACCAGTGACAACCCCTTATCCCGCGATGCATCCGATACGAAGATAGTTCCCAGGCGGCCGAGGAGCCTCACCGCATAGCAATCGGGGTGCGAGGCGAGGGATGCGGCGAGATGGCCCCAAAGGGTAGACGGAAGAGGCTGCGGGGCCGCCTCGGAATAGTCCAAGCATCGAACGCGCTTGGGGCGACTACCACTGCCAACCCCTTATCCCGCGATGCGTCCGATACACAGATAGTTCCGAGGCGGCCGAGGAGCTGGGGGATGCGGCGAGATGGCCCCAACGGCTAGACGGAAGAGGCTGCAGGGCCGCCTCGGAATAGTCCAAGCATCGGACGCGCTTGGGGCGACTACCAGTGACAACCCCTTATCCCGCGATGCGTCCGATACACAGATAGTTCCGAGGCGGCCAAGGAGCCTCACCGCATAGCAATCGTGGTGCGAGGTGGGGGATGCAGCGAGATGGCCCCAACGGCTAGACGGAAGAGGCTGCAGGGCCGCCTCGGAATGGTCCAAGCATCGGACGCGCTTGGGGCGACTACCACTGCCAACCCCTTATCCCGCGATGCGTCCGATACACAGATAGTTCCAAGGCGGCCGAGGAGCCTCACCGAATAGCAATCGGGGTGCGAGGCGAGGGATGCGGCGAGAAAGCCCCAACGGCTAGAGGGAAGAGGCTTCAGGTCCGCCTCGGAATGGTCCAAGCATCGGACGCGCTTGGGGCGACTACCAGTGACAACCCCTTATCCCGCGACGCGTCCGATACACAGATAGTTCCAAGGCGGCCGAGGAGCCTCACCGCATAGCAATCGGGGTGCGAGGCGAGGGATGCGGCGAGAAGGACCCAACGGCTAGACGGAAGAGGCTTCAGGGCCGCCTCGGAATGGTCCAAGCATCGGACGCGCTTGGGGCGACTACCAGTGACAACCCCTTATCCCGCGACGCGTCCGATACACAGATAGTTCCAAGGCGGCCGAGGAGCCTCACCGCATAGCAATCGGGGTGCGAGGCGAGGGATGCGGCGAGAAGGACCCAACGGCTAGACGGAAGAGGCTTCAGGTCCGCCTCGGAATGGTCCAAGCATCGGACGCGCTTGGGGCGACTACCAGTGACAACCCCTTATCCCGCGACGCGTCCGATACACAGATAGTTCCAAGGCGGCCGAGGAGCCTCACCGCATAGCAATCGGGGTGCGAGGCGAGGGATGCGGCGAGAAGGACCCAACGGCTAGACGGAAGAGGCTTCAGGGCCGCCTCGGAATGGTCCAAGCATCGGACGCGCTTGGGGCGACTACCAGTGACAACCCCTTATCCCGCGATGCGTCCGATACACAGATAGTTCCAAGGCGGCCGAGGAGCCTCACCGCATAGCAATCGGGGTGCGAGGCGAGGGATGCGGCGAGAAGGACCCAACGGCTAGACGGAAGAGGCTTCAGGGCCGCCTCGGAATGGTCCAAGCATCGGACGCGCTTGGGGCGACTACCAGTGACAACCCCTTATCCCGCGATGCGTCCGATACACAGATAGTTCCAAGGCGGCCGAGGAGCCTCACCGCATAGCAATCGGGGTGCGAGGCGAGGGATGCGGCGAGAAGGACCCAACGGCTAGACGGAAGAGGCTTCAGGGCCGCCTCGGAATGGTCCAAGCATCGGACGCGCTTGGGGCGACTACCAGTGACAACCCCTTATCCCGCGACGCGTCCGATACACAGATAGTTCCAAGGCGGCCGAGGAGCCTCACCGCATAGCAATCGGGGTGCGAGGCGAGGGATGCGGCGAGAAGGACCCAACGGCTAGACGGAAGAGGCTTCAGGGCCGCCTCGGAATGGTCCAAGCATCGGACGCGCTTGGGGCGACTACCAGTGACAACCCCTTATCCCGCGACGCGTCCGATACACAGATAGTTCCAAGGCGGCCGAGGAGCCTCACCGCATAGCAATCGGGGTGCGAGGCGAGGGATGCGGCGAGAAGGACCCAACGGCTAGACGGAAGAGGCTTCAGGGCCGCCTCGGAATGGTCCAAGCATCGGACGCGCTTGGGGCGACTACCAGTGACAACCCCTTATCCCGCGACGCGTCCGATACACAGATAGTTCCAAGGCGGCCGAGGAGCCTCACCGCATAGCAATCGGGGTGCGAGGCGAGGGATGCGGCGAGAAGGACCCAACGGCTAGACGGAAGAGGCTTCAGGGCCGCCTGGGAATGGTCCATGCATCGCACGCGCTTGGGGCGACTACCAGTGACAACCCCTTATCCCGCGACGCGTCCGATACACAGATAGTTCCAAGGCGGCCGAGGAGCCTCACCGCATAGCAATCGGGGTGCGAGGCGAGGGATGCGGCGAGAAGGACCCAACGGCTAGACGGAAGAGGCTTCAGGGCCGCCTCGGAATGGTCCAAGCATCGGACGCGCTTGGGGCGACTACCAGTGACAACCCCTTATCCCGCGACGCGTCCGATACACAGATAGTTCCAAGGCGGCCGAGGAGCCTCACCGCATAGCAATCGGGGTGCGAGTCGAGGGATGCGGCGAGAAGGACCCAACGGCTAGACGGAAGAGGCTTCAGGGCCGCCTCGGAATGGTCCAAGCATCGGACGCGCTTGGGGCGACTACCAGTGACAACCCCTTATCCCGCGATGCGTCTGATACACAGATAGTTCCAAGGCGGCCGAGGAGCCTCACCGCATAGCAATCGGGGTGCGAGGCAAGGGATGCGGCGAGAAGGACCCAACGGCTAGACGGAAGAGGCTTCAGGGCCGCCTCGGAATGGTCCAAGCATCGGACGCGCTTGGGGCGACTACCGTTGCCAACCCCTTATCCCGCGATGCGTCTGATACACAGATAGTTCCGAGGCGGCCGAGGAGCCTCACCGCATAGCAATCGGGTTGCGAGGCAGATTATTGGGAAGGGAACCCCCTGGGATGCGGCTCAAGCAGTGCCCAAAGGGACTGGAATGCGGAATCACATCGAGAGACCCAAATGCTATACGAGGGCTCAAATCGAATTATCGATTTGGCCACGACATGGACGCATCGGAACGACTACCTTTGCCGAACCACTCGCAATTGCATCCATACCGAAACCAATAGACATTTCCGTTAGAGCCCTCGCATAGCATTCGGGAATCTCGCATGCCCCTCTAAATCGACCAATGCTGGCGCTCAACGAAAATCCGAGCGCTACCACCGTTCGAGCGCCAGCATTGGTCGAGTTAGAGGGGCACGGGGGAGAATGCTCCAGTCAACACCTCCCCTATATAAGTTATTTGTCCGATTCTCGCACAACCGTAGTCTGCCTCGTCGAATCAAACAACGGTCCCAGATTCCGACTTCCGTTCCGTAGAGACCCAAAAGCTAGATGGAGGCTCGCAAGAAAGAGAGTCGGCGCATAGCAATCGGGTTTCTCGAACGTTTAGGGACCGAGCTCACTTGCGGATAGGGCAAAATCCGCCAAGCAACCCAAAAGCTAGACGGGGGCTCGAATCGAATCGCCTAGGCGGCCACAACAACGACGTGTTGGATCGACTACCAGTGCCAAACCATTCAGCAAGACTAGTCTGTGTCGAGGCCGGATAGAGATTCTCAGAGAGCGCCCGTATAGCATTTAGGAGACCTGCCGCGTCCCTCACACTCGACAAATGGTGGTGCACGTTTATAAATCCGAGCGATCCCAACCCTTTCAAGCACCAACATCGGTCGAGATAGAGGGGCACGGAGGGGGCTGCGTGAGACAACACAGTCCCCTATATAAGTTATTTGTCCGATTCTCACACATCCGAAGAATGGTCATCAAATCGGACAACAGCCCAAACTTCCGACTTCCGTCCCAGAAAGCCCAAGAGCTATCTAAAACGTTCATGGCCGGAACTCGATCGCGGCTATACCAGTCCGCCAAGCAACCCAAAAGCTAGACTGGAGCTCTAGTCGAATCACCTCTGTGGCCATTGCAAGGACGTGTTGGAGCGACTACCATTGCCGAACCATTCCGCAGGTCGAGTCCATACCAAGGCCGCATAGAGATTCACGATGAGCTCCTGCATAGCAATCAGGAGACTTGCCGTGTCCATCACAATCGATAAATCCTGGTGCAAGATTTTTGCATCCGAGCGCTCCAACCAGTCGAGCACCAGCATCAATCGACATAAACGGGCACGGGGGGAGGATGCTCGAGAACACTACCTCCCCTATATAAGTTATTTGTCCGATTCTCAAGCAGCCGAAGTCTGGTCATCGAATCGGGTCAAAGACCACAACTTCCGACTTTACCCACAATGCAAGTCATCGAATCGAACATCGGCCCCCGAGTCGGACTCCATGCGTATGTCAGGTCATCGGACCCAAATTCCGCCTTCCTGCGCATGGCGGGCCATCAATATCAACTCGGTCATCGGACCCAAACTCCGCCTTTCTGCGCATGGCACGCCTTCAAATCGGTCATCGGACCCAAATTCCGCCTTCCTGTGCATGGCGGGCCATCAACATCAACTCGGTCATCGGACCCAAATTCCGCCTTTCTGCGCATGGCACGCCATCAACTCGGTCATCGGACCCAAATTCCGCCTTCCTGCGCATGGCAGGTCATCGGACACAAATTCAGACCTCGCCAATATGCCTACGTATCGAATCGGTCATCGGACCCAACTTCCGACTTCATCCATACTGTAGGGTCTTTGAGGTTGGCGCGGTGCGCTCAACCCGGGGAGTCGACCCATCGAAGCATACACCTCCCCTATATAAGCTATTTGTCCGATTCCCACACCTGTGTAGTTTGCACCTCTGACCAGGACATCGACCCCAACTTCCGAACTCGACTGCAACGACGGCACCAGCGCCTTGGTGCGCACCTTGCGACGCACAGTCCCAACATTCGCCTTCCTGCACATGGCAGGTCATCGGACCCAAATTCCGACCTCGCGAGTATGCCTACATATCGAATCGGTCATCGGACACAACTTCCGACTTCATCCATACCGTAGGGTCTTTGAGGTTGGCGCGGTGCGCTCAACCCGGGGAGTCGACCCAACGAAGCATACACCTCCCCTATATAAGCTATTTGTCCGATTCCCACACCTGTGTAGTTTGCACCTCCGATCAGGACATCGACCCCAACTTCCGAACTCGCCTGCAACGACCGAACCAGCGCCTTGGTGCGCACCTTGCAACGCACAGTGCCAACATTCGCCTTCCTGCACATGGCAGGTCATCGGACCCAAATTCCGACCTCGCGAGTATGCCTACATATCGAATCGGTCATCGGACCCAACTTCCGACTTCATCCATACCGTAGGGTCTTTGAGGTTGGCGCGGTGCGCTCAACCCGGGGAGTCGACCCAACGAAGCATACACCTCCCCTATATAAGCTATTTGTCCGATTCCCACACCTGTGTAGCTTGCACCTCCGATCAGGACATCGACCCCAACTTCCGAACTCGACTAAAAAGACCGCACCAGCACCTTGGTGTGCACCTTGCAACGCACAGTGCCAACATTCGCCTTCCTGCACATGGCAGGTCATCGGACCCAAATTCCGACCTCATGAGCATACCTACTAATCGAATCGGTCATCGGACCCAACTTCCGACTTCATCCATACCGTAGGGTCTTTGAGGTTGGCGCGGTGCGCTCAACCTGGGGAGTCGACCCATCGAAGCATACACCTCCCCTATATAAGCTATTTGTCCGATTCCGACACCTGTGTAGTTTGCACCTCCGCTCAGGACATCGACCCCAACTTCCGAACTCGCCTGCAACGACCGAACCAGCGCCTTGGTGCGCACCAAAAGTGCGCACTTTTGGAGGGCACTTTTGTGCGCTCCAAAGGTGCGCACTTTTGGAGGGCACTTTTGTGCGCTCCAAAGGTGCGCACTTTTGGAGGGCACTTTTTGGAGGGCACTTTTGTGCGCTCCAAAGGTGCGCACTTTTGGAGGGCACTTTTTGGAGGGCACTTTTCTGCGCTCCAAAGGTGCGCACTTTTGGAGGGCACTTTTTGGAGGGCACTTTTCTGCGCTCCAAAGGTGCGCACTTTTGGAGGGCACTTTTTGGAGGGCACTTTTCTGCGCTCCAAAGGTGCGCACTTTTGGAGGGCACTTTTTGGAGGGCACTTTTCTGCGCTCCAAAGGTGCGCACTTTTGGAGGGCACTTTTGTGCACTCCAAAGGTGCACACTTTTGGAGGGCACTTTTTGGAGGGCACTTTTCTGCACTCCAAAGGTGCGCACTTTTGGAGGGCACTTTTTGGAGGGCACTTTTGTGCGCTCCAAAGGTGCGCACTTTTGGAGGGCACTTTTTGGAGGGCACTTTTGTGCGCTCCAAAGGTGCGCACTTTTGGAGGGCACTTTTGTGCACTCCAAAGGTGCGCACTTTTGGAGGGCACTTTTCCTGCGCTCCAAAGGTGCACACCTAGGTGAGCACCTTCGACCACACCTTGTAGCACACCAAACTCTGACTTTCGACTTCATCCGCAATGCAGGGTCTTTGAGGTTGGCGCAATGCGCACAACCAGGGGAGTCGACCCATCAAACCCAACACCTCCCCTATATAAGCTATTTGTCTGATTCTCATACATGCGTAGCCTGCAGGAGCAATTAGGACATCGACCCCAACTTTCGGCTTCTAAACGAAAACAAGGTCTTTGAGGTTGGTGTAATGCGAACAACTAGGGGAGTCAACCCATCAAACCCAACACCTCCCCTATATAAGCTATTTGTCTGATTCTCATACATGTGTAGTCTACAGGAGCAATTAGGACATCGACCCCAACTTTTGACTTCTTAACGAAAACAAGGTCTTTGAGGTTGACGTAATGCGCACAACCAGGGGAGTCGACCCATCAAACCCAACACCTCCCCTATATAAGCTATTTGTCCGATTCTCATACATGTGTAGCCTACAGGAGCCATTAGGACATTGACCCCAACTTTTGACTTCTTAACGAAAACAAGGTCTTTGAGGTTGGCGTAATGCGCACAACCAAGGGAGTTGACCCATCAAACCCAACACCTCCCCTATATAAGCTATTTGTCTGATTCTCATACATGTGTAGCCTGCAACAACGATTAGGACATCCACCCCAACTTCTGAATTCGTCTGCGTTGACCGCACCAAAGGTGCACGCCTTGGTGCTCACCAAAATCCGACTTCCGACTTCTTCTGCTATGCGGGGTCTTTGAGGTTGGCGCAGTGCGCACAACCAGGGGAGTCAACCCACCGAATGCAACACCTCCCCTATATAAGCTATTTGTCTGATTCTCATACATGCGTAGACTGCAGCAATGATTAGGACATCCACCCCAACTTTTGACTTCTTAAACAAGACAGGGTCTTTGAAGTTGGTGCAGTGCACACAACCAGGGGAGTCGACCCATCAAACGCAACACCTCCCCTATATAAAGCTATTTGTCCGATTCTCATACGTGTAGTCTGCAGCAGCGATTAGGACATCGACCCCAACTTCCGAATTCGTTTGCATTGACCGCACCAAAGGTGCACGCCTTGGTGTGCACCTTGGAGTGCACTTTGGTGCTCACCTCGGTGCACACTTTGGTGTGCACCTCGGTGTGCACCAAAGGTGCGCACCTTGGAGCGCACCAAAGGTGTACACTTTGGAGCGCACCACATAGGGTCTTTGAGAGGTTGGCGCAGTGCGCACACCAAGGTGGGTGTTGAGGTGCGTGCCGAGGTGGGTGGGTGCTAGGGTGCGCTCCATGGTGGGTGCCAGGGTGGGTGCGTGCTAGGGTGGATTCCAAAGAGGGTCATAGGGTGGGTGCCAAGGTGGGTTGGTGATATAGTGGGTTCAAAGGTGGGTACTAGGGTGGGTTCCAAGGTGGGTCACAAGTTGGGTGCCAGGATGCGTGGGTGTTAGGTTGGGTGCCAAGGTGGGCTCCTGCGTGGGTGGGTGCTAGGGTGGGTTTCAAGGTGGACGCGAGGGCGGGTGCCAAGGTGGGTAACAAGTTGGGTGTTAGGATGGGTGAGTGCTAGAGTGGGTGCCAAGGTGGGTGGGTGCTAAGGTGGATGCCAAGGTGGTTCACAGGGTGGGTGGGTTCTAGGGTGAGTTCCAAGGTGGGTCACAGGTTTAGTGCTAGGGTGCGTGTCAAGGCGGGTGTCGAGGTGCCTGGGTGCTAGGGTGTGGATGCCAATGTGGGTCATAGGGTGGGTACTAGGGTGGGCTGCAATGTGGGTGCCAAGGTGGGTAACATGCTCGGTTGGTTCTAAATTGGGTGTCAGGGTGGGTGTGCACCCACCTTGCCCGAGGTGGGTGCCAAGGTGCCAGTGTGGGTGGGTGCAAGGGTGGGTAGGTGCTAGGGTTGGTGTCAGGGTGGGTGGGTGCTAGGTTGGGTTCCAAGGTGGGTGCGAGGGTGAGTGTCAAGGTGGGTCACAGGTTAGGTGCTAGGATGGGTGAGTGCTAGGGTGCAAAGGTGCCAGGGTGGGTGCTAGGATGGGTCGATGCTAGGGTGAGTGGCAAGGTGGGTCCACAAGTGTCAAGGTGGGTGCCGAGGTGGGTGCCAACTTGGGTTCCAAGGTGGGTGCCAAGTGGGCGACTGCTATGGTGGATGCCAAGGTGGGTCACGGGGTGGGTGCCAAGTTGCTAGGTTGTGTTCCAAGGTGGGTGCCAACGTGGCTGCTAGGGTGCGTGGGTTAAAGGGTGTGTCACAACGTGGGTGCCAGGATGGGTGCGCACCCACACTGGCCAAGACGGGTGCAAGGTTGGGTTCCAAGCCCGGTCACAGGCTGGGTGCTAGGATGGGTGGGTGCCAAGGTGGGCACCAGGGTGGGTGCACCCACCCTGGCCAAGGTGGGTCACGGGGTGGGTCCTAGGGTGGGTAACGGGGTGGGTACTAAGGTGCGTGCCAAGGTGGGTCATGGGGTGGGTGCCAAGGTGGGCACCAGGGTGGGTGTGCACCAACCCTAGCCAGGGTAGGTCACGGGGTGGTTGTCGGGGTGGGCGTCAAGGAGCCAAGGTGGGTGGCAAGTAGCCAAGTTGCGTGCCAAGGTGGGTGTCGGGGTGGGTGCCAAGGATCCAAGGTGGGTGCCAAGGAACCAAGGTGGGTGTCTGGGTGGGTGCCGAGGTGGGAGCCAGGGTGGGTCCCAAGGTGAGTGCAAAGGTGGGTGCCAGGGTCAAGGTGAGTGCCAATGTGGGTTCCAAGGTGCCAGGGTCAGGGTGAGTGCCAATGTGGGTTCAAAGGTGCTAAGTTGGGTGCGAGGTTGGGTGCGAGGGTGGGTGGGTGCCAAGGTGTGCTAGGTGGAAGCCCGGGTGGGTCGGCATCCCATGGGTGTCGAGTTGGGTGCCTGATGGGTGCTTCTTGTCAAGTTTTAGTCGTCGGGACTCATTTCGAGCCTTAGAGGTCGTTTCTTGTCCGGTTGCCCTGTCTTCGACCTGGGAACCCAATTTTGGTCCTCGGGTCCCATTTTTTTTTGTCTCGCATCCCACTTTTGGCCTGTGGCCTTTTCGGGGTCGATTCTCGTTTTGGGCATCAGAGCATGTTTCTTCTCCTAAAACCCAATATTTGTTTATTAAGTCTCGGAACACATTTTTGTTCTCGTGGACCCATCATGGGTCTTGGAACGCATTTGTGGTCCTTGGGTCCCATTTTGCATCCCGAAACTTGTGTTTTGGTGCTTGATCCCTATTTTGGGTGCCCACCTTGCACCAAGTGCGCACCCGGGGCAAACCGAGCGCCTTGGTGCACCGGGGCAAGATCGAGCGTGCACCCGAGGCGCCCCGAACATGCACCAAGGTGCACTCGGCCCACATGTGAGCGCAGGTCGTTGCGCCCGAGGTGGTGTGTGGGCACCGCGTTGCAGACGGGACACTGCACGCACACGACGCCCCGTCCAGGTGCACGCACGTAGGCCGGGCCGGGTGCACACCCGACGCCCTAGCAAGGTGCGCGCACCCGGGCAGGGCTCACACTTGGCGAACGGGGCGCACTTCGCGAGGGAGGGTGTGCACCTCGACGGGGGTGGGTGGCCGGGGTGGATTCGCACGTGGGTCGCGGTTTGCTAAGTACACACTGCGACAAGCTCATAACGGGTGCGATCATACCAGCGTTAGTGCACCGGATCCCATCAGAACTCCGCAGTTAAGCGCGCTTGGGCCGGAGTAGTACTGGGATGGGTGACCTCCCGGGAAGTCCCGGTGTTGCACCCTTTTTTAGTTTTTCGCCGGGCGTCGCAATGCTATTTGAATAAACCTTTTGCCCGTTTGCGTTCTCGTCGGGGCCGGGCCGGGCCGGGGTGCGCTGCCCGCACTACCGCGCGCGCGGGGGCGACACCGAGCGCGCACCCGAGGCGCCCCGAGCACACAGGCCACGGTGCAACCCGGGCGTTGTGCGCGCACCCCGGTGCGCCCGAGGTGCTGCGCGCGCACCCAGGTGAAATCGGTGTGCACCTCGGCCAGTGCGCGCTCGGTCGAGTCGCGCACGTTGGCCAAGGTGCACGGTGATGTTTCTTACTCTAAGGTTCCGCACCAGACGCCCGGGACAGGTGAGCGAAGCTGGGCGGGGCCGGGTGCGCGGCCGGGGCAGGTGCACGCAGCTGGAGAGAGCTTTGGAGCACACCAGAGGTGCGCACCTTGGAGCACACTTCGGAGCGCACCAATGATGCGCTCCATTCAAAAGTTTCCTGAAAAGGCAAAAAAAGTTGAGATTATAGAATTTCCCACTTGAGAGATTGTAAAAAAAAAAAATTTAAAATGAAGGAAACGCGGGTGCCAAGGTGTGCGCGCCCGGGTGCGCAGCCCAGCCAAGGTGTGCGCACCAAGGCGCCCACCCTGGCGAAGGTGCACGCAAGGTGCGCACCCGAGGCAAACCGGACAATTAACCCAACTTTCGACTTCGCGCGCACCTGCGCACCTTGGAGCGCACTTCGGAGCGCTCCTTGTTGCGCACCAATCTTGGGCACCTCGGAGTGCACCATGGCGCCCACCAAGGTGCGCACCCGGGGCAAACCGAGCTCCGACTTCGTGCGCACCTTGGAGCGCACGAAAGGTGCGCACCATGGCGCCCACCAAGGTGCGCAGCCCAGCCAAGGCGTGCGCATCAAGGTGCGCACCCTGGCGAAGGTGCGCACCCGGGGCAAACCGAGCTCCGACTTCGTGCGCACCTTGGAGCGCACAAAGGGTGCGCAACCCAGCCAAGGTGTGCGCACCCCGGGCAAACCGAGCTCCGAATCGTGCGCACCTTGGAGCACACTTCGGAGCCCTCCTTGGTGCGCACCGATGTTGCGCACCTCGGAGCGCACCCGGGGAAAACAATGCAATTAACCCGACTTTCGACTTCGTGGGCACCTCGGAGCGCTCTCGGGTTCGCACCTCGGAGCACACCGAGGTGCGCACCTTTGATGCGCTGCCTTCACCAATTTCCAGAAAAGGCAAGAAAACATTGAGAAGGTGTGCGCACCGAGGTGCCCACCCTGGCGAAGGTGCACGCGAGGTGCGCACCCGGGGCAAACCGGGCTCCGACTTCGTGCACGCCATGCTGCGCACCTTGGAGGGCCATGGTGCGCACCTTGGAGCACACTTCGGAGCGCTCAATGGTGCCCAACCCAGCCAAGGTGCCCACCGCGGCGAAGGTGCACGCGAGGTGCGCACCCGGGGCAAACCGGGCTCCGACTTCGTGCACGCCGCACCTTGGAGCACACTTCGGAGCGCTCCTTGGTGCGCACCAGGGCGCGCAACCCAGCCGAGGTGCCCACCCCGGCGAAGGTGCACGCGGGGTGCGCACCCGGGGCAAACCGGGCTCCGACTTCGTGCACGCCATGGTGCCCACCGCGGCGAAGGTGCACGCGAGGTGCGCACCCGGGGCAAACCGGGCTCCGACTTCGTGCACGCCGCACCTTGGAGCACACTTCGGAGCGCTCCTTGGTGCGCACCAGGGCGCGCAACCCAGCCGAGGTGCCCACCCCGGCGAAGGTGCACGCGAGGTGCGCACCCGGGGCAAACCGGGCTCCGACTTCGTGCACGCCATGGTGCCCACCGCGGCGAAGGTGCACGCGAGGTGCGCACCCGGGGCAAACCGGGCTCCGACTTCGTGCACGCCGCACCTTGGAGCACACTTCGGAGCGCTCCTTGGTGCGCACCATGGTGCCCACCAGGGCGCGCAACCCCGCCGAAGGTGCACGCGAGGTGCGCACCCGGGGCAAACCGGGCTCCGACTTCGTGCACGCCGCACCTTGGAGCACACTTCGGAGCGCTCCTTGGTGCGCACCAGGGCGCGCAACCCCGCCGAAGGTGCACGCGAGGTGCGCACCCGGGGCAAACCGGGCTCCGACTTCGTGCACGCCATGGTGCGCACCAGGGTGCCCACCGCGGCGAAGGTGCGCACCCGGGGCAAACCGGGCTCCGACTTCGTGCACGCCGCACCTTGGAGCACACTTCGGAGCGCTCCTTGGTGCGCACCAGGGCGCGCAACCCAGCCGAGGTGCCCACCCCGGCGAAGGTGCACGCGAGGTGCGCACCCGGGGCAAACCGGGCTCCGACTTCGTGCACGCCATGGTGCCCACCGCGGCGAAGGTGCGCACCCGGGGCAAACCGGGCTAGGACTTCGTGCACGCCGCACCTTGGAGCACACTTCGGAGCGCTCCTTGGTGCGCACCATGGTGCCCACCAGGCCGCGCAACCCAGCCAAGGTGTGCGCACCAAGGTGCACGCGAGGTGCGCACCCGGGGCAAACCGGGGTCCGGCTTCGTGCACGCCGCACCTTGGAGCACACATCGGGGCGCTCCCGGGTTCGCACCGGCGTTGCGCACCGTGGTGGGCACCTCGGAGCGCACCGTGGTGGGCACCTCGGAGCACACCAAGGTGGGCAGCGAGGTGCGCACCTTTGATGCGATGCCTTCACTAATTTCCATAAAAGGCAAAAGAAAACGAGATTTTAAAATTTCCGTTTTGAAAGATAGTGAGAAAAAGGGAATGCTGGTGCCATCTTGAGCCCGCCCTGGTGCGCAGCCCAGCCAAGGTGTGCGCACCAAGGTGCCCACCCTGGCGAAGGTGCGCGCCCGGGCAATTAACCCAACTTCCAACTTCGCGCGCGCCAGGGTGGGAGCGCACCCAACAACCGGGCCTGGGAAGAGCCAATGCGAGAAACCCCACCAAACGCTCTGACAAAAAAAGAGGGGGCGCTCCAGTAACCCCGCTTCGGAGCGCACCCTGGGCAAACCCAGCCAGGGTGCCCACCCCGGCCAAGGTGCAGGCGAGGTGCGCACCCGGGGCAAACCGGGCTCCGACAACGTGCACGCCGCACCTTGGAGCACACTTCGTAGCGCTCCCGGGTGCGCACCTCAGAGCACACCAAGGTGGGCAGCGAGGTGCGCACCTTTGATGCGCTGCCTTCACTAATTTCCAGAAAAGGCAAAAAAAAGAGGAGATTTTAAAATTTCCGTTTTGAAAGATAGTGAAAAAAACGGAACGCGGGTGCCATCTTGAGCCCGCCCGGGTGCACAGCCCAGGTAAGGTGCCCACCCTGGCAAAGGTGCGCACCCGGGCAATTAACCCTACTTCCGACTTCGTGCGCGCCAGGGTGGCAACCGGGCCTGGGAAGAGCCAATGCGAGAAACCCCACCAAACGCTCCGACAAAAAAAGAGGCGGCGCTCCAATAACCCCGCTTCGGAGCGCAGCCGGGGCAAACCCAGCCAAGGTGCCCACCCCGACGAAGGTGCACGCGAGGTGCGCACCCGGGGCAAACCGGGCTCCGACAACGTGCACGCAGCACCTTGGAGCACACTTCGAAGCACTCCCGGGTGCCCACCGGCGTTGCGCACCGTGGTGGGCAGCGAGGTGCGCACCTTTGATGCGCTGCCTTCACTAATTTCCAGAAAAGGCAAAAAAAAATGAGATTTTAAAATTTCCGTTTTGAAAGATAGTGAAAAAAACGGAACGCGGGTGCCATCTTGAGCCCGCCCTGGTGCGCAGCCCAGGCAAGGCATGCGCACCAAGGTGCCCACCCGCGGTGCACGCCCGGGGCAAACCGGGCTCCGACTTCGTGCAGGCCGCACCTTGGAGCACACTTCGGAGCGCTCCTTGGTGCGCACCATGGTGCCCACCAGGGCGCACCCGGGGCAAACCGGGCTCCGACTTCGTGCACGCCGCACCTTGGAGCACACATCGGAGCGCTCCCAGGTTCGCACCAGCGTTGCGCACCTTTGATGCGCTGCCTTCACTAATTTCCAGAAAAGGCAAAAAAAAACGATATTTTAAAATTTCCGTTCTGAAAGATAGTGAAAAAAACGGAACGCGGGTGCCATCTTGAGCCCTTCCTGGTGCGCAGCCCAGGCAAGTTGTGCGCACCAAGGTGCCCACCCTGGCGGAGGTGCGCGCCCGGGGCAAACCGGGCTCCGACTTCGTGCACTGCATGGTGCCCACCAAGGCGCGCAACCCAGCCAAGGTGCCCACCGCAGCGAAGGTGCACGCGAGGTGCGCACCCGAGGTGCACACCCGGGGCAAACCGAGCTCCGACTTCGTGCACGCCGCACCTTGGAGCACACTTCAGAGCGCTCCTTGGTGCGCACCAGGGCGCGCAACCCAGCCAAGGTGCTCACCCCGGCGAAGGTGCACGCGAGGTGCGCACCCGGGGCAAGCCGGGCTCGGACTTCGTGCACGCCGCACCTTGGAGCACACATCGGAGCGCTCCCGGGTTCGCACCAGCATTGCGCACCTTTGATGCGCTGCCTTCACTAATTTCCAGAAAAGGCAAAAAAAAAAAAAAAACGAGATTTTAAAATTTCCGTTTTGAAAGATAGTGAAAAAAACGGAACGCGGGTGCCATCTTGAGCCCGCCCTGGTGTGCAGCCCAGGCAAGTTGTGCGCACCAAGGCACCCACCCTGGCCAAGGTGGGTCACGGGGTGGGTCCTAGGGTGGGTAACGGGGTGGGTACTAAGGTGCGTGCCAAGGTGGGTCATGGGGTGGGTGCCAAGGTGGGCACCAGGGTGGGTGTGCACCAACCCTAGCCAGGGTAGGTCACGGGGTGGTTGTCGGGGTGGGCGTCAAGGAGCCAAGGTGGGTGGCAAGTAGCCAAGTTGCGTGCCAAGGTGGGTGTCGGGGTGGGTGCCAAGGATCCAAGGTGGGTGCCAAGGAACCAAGGTGGGTGTCTGGGTGGGTGCCGAGGTGGGAGCCAGGGTGGGTCCCAAGGTGAGTGCAAAGGTGGGTGCCAGGGTCAAGGTGAGTGCCAATGTGGGTTCCAAGGTGCCAGGGTCAGGGTGAGTGCCAATGTGGGTTCAAAGGTGCTAAGTTGGGTGCGAGGTTGGGTGCGAGGGTGGGTGGGTGCCAAGGTGTGCTAGGTGGAAGCCCGGGTGGGTCGGCATCCCATGGGTGTCGAGTTGGGTGCCTGATGGGTGCTTCTTGTCAAGTTTTAGTCGTCGGGACTCATTTCGAGCCTTAGAGGTCGTTTCTTGTCCGGTTGCCCTGTCTTCGACCTGGGAACCCAATTTTGGTCCTCGGGTCCCATTTTTTTTTGTCTCGCATCCCACTTTTGGCCTGTGGCCTTTTCGGGGTCGATTCTCGTTTTGGGCATCAGAGCATGTTTCTTCTCCTAAAACCCAATATTTGTTTATTAAGTCTCGGAACACATTTTTGTTCTCGTGGACCCATCATGGGTCTTGGAACGCATTTGTGGTCCTTGGGTCCCATTTTGCATCCCGAAACTTGTGTTTTGGTGCTTGATCCCTATTTTGGGTGCCCACCTTGCACCAAGTGCGCACCCGGGGCAAACCGAGCGCCTTGGTGCACCGGGGCAAGATCGAGCGTGCACCCGAGGCGCCCCGAACATGCACCAAGGTGCACTCGGCCCACATGTGAGCGCAGGTCGTTGCGCCCGAGGTGGTGTGTGGGCACCGCGTTGCAGACGGGACACTGCACGCACACGACGCCCCGTCCAGGTGCACGCACGTAGGCCGGGCCGGGTGCACACCCGACGCCCTAGCAAGGTGCGCGCACCCGGGCAGGGCTCACACTTGGCGAACGGGGCGCACTTCGCGAGGGAGGGTGTGCACCTCGACGGGGGTGGGTGGCCGGGGTGGATTCGCACGTGGGTCGCGGTTTGCTAAGTACACACTGCGACAAGCTCATAACGGGTGCGATCATACCAGCGTTAGTGCACCGGATCCCATCAGAACTCCGCAGTTAAGCGCGCTTGGGCCGGAGTAGTACTGGGATGGGTGACCTCCCGGGAAGTCCCGGTGTTGCACCCTTTTTTAGTTTTTCGCCGGGCGTCGCAATGCTATTTGAATAAACCTTTTGCCCGTTTGCGTTCTCGTCGGGGCCGGGCCGGGCCGGGGTGCGCTGCCCGCACTACCGCGCGCGCGGGGGCGACACCGAGCGCG
>NW_026729148.1:82500-174800 GCF_030272615.1 Cryptomeria japonica
AGAGACATCCATTTCCCAGGCATATGCCCCCTACGCACTTTTGGTGGTGCACCCCGCACGAACAATCCCGCCTCGACCAGCCTGAACAATTCCCCTCTCGAAGGAAGGCCTCGGCCTTAATCGTCCACGACAAACAGCTCGACGAGGCATGAAGCACCCACGGGAGCCGGAGCACGACGATGCAGAGTCTCGGTTCACAGGAGCCTGGGAAGAACATCCCGTACGGAACCCTTTACCCGAAAACATCCGAACCGCACATGCTCGCGACAGTCCTGCCGTTAGAGAATGCACCGTGCACGCGACCGAGTAAGGCCACTCAGAGACATCCATTTCCCAGGTATATGCCCCCTACGCACTTTTGGTGGCGCAACTCGCACGAACAGTCCCACCTCGACCCCGTATACAAGCTTTTTTGCCTCGAAGAGTTCGTCGGAGACGAAGAAGCAACCTTCAGTGCAACCGTAGCACTCTTTTGTGCAACCGCCCAAACAACGCCCCCTCTACCCTCTGTCGAAACACTCGGCATTGCTGCTCCCTAAGGTGAGCTTCTCCTCATAGGCAATTCCGCTCTTATCCGGTCACGTTTGTGTGCCCGAATTTCGCAAGGCAACCTCCATGGGACATGGAAAAGACTCGAGAAGAGAGCTCGCTCACGGGAGAGAGAAGCCAAGGAGACCACGAGAGTGCTGAGAGTGGGACAGCGCTGAATAGGCGGGAGAAGCCTGCGCGTATAAACGGAGATATATATCCAATTGCAACGAAGGAACGTGCCAAAGATCGAGAACAATGGCAGAAATGCTAGTAACGTGCACTTCGGGACCAACGCATCACCGGAAGACAACCGCCAAACATCGAAAGAGTCGCGATGCTCCGCAACCTACGTGCAAAGCGGTCGCACACCGGGTAAGGGAGTGAGAGCCCCAAACATAGCTGGGCGAGGCGCTCACTCCGCTCTTTAATATCTCGTTAATACCGCCAAGGAAATGGCACAAGCACACACACACAAGCATCCTCGGAAGAGGACAGTTCGAGTGACAGGTCAAATCCAAGAGTTCCGAAGACTACCTCCAGGAACAATCGGGAACAAGACCGATTACAAGTCGTCGAGTCTGTTACTGGGCGAACACGAGATGCGCACAGGAAATCGATCAGCCCTCACAATGGCCCAAGGCCAGAGATCGGACTGCTACGATTTACCCCAACAATCATCGTGCCACTCTTCGCAGAGAGGTGATAGACGCCAACGAGCCCGCGCATAGCAATCGAGGTGTAAAAAGGGCGTTGAAGGCAGGAAGCCTGGACGAAAGAGGCTACGAGGTCACCTCGAAGCGGTCTAAGAATCGGGCGCACTTGGGGCGACTACCAGTGCCAACCCCTTATCCCGCGGTGCGTCCGACACACAGAAATTTCCAAGGCGGCCAAGGAGCCTCCCCGCATAGCAATCGGGGTGTGAGGTTACGGATGCAGCATTGATAGCAATCGAGGTGGGAGGCGAAGGATGCAGAAGTGAGAGCCGAGGGATGTAGCAGAGATAGCAATCGGGGTGTGTGATGCAGAAGAGATAGCAATCGAGGTGTGCGGTGGGAAGGGCCCAGCAGCCAGAATGCATGAAGCGACGGATGAAGCAGTGATGACAACCGGGCTGTGAGGAGAGGAGGGATGCAGCCAAGAAAGCAATCAGGGCTCGAGGCAAGGGATGCATCAAGGATAGCAATCATGTTGTGAGGCGAGATTCCAAAGGCTAAACGTGAGAGGCTGCAGGGTCGACTCAGAGAGGTCTATGCATGTGAGAGGCTGAAAGCAAGGTCAACTCGGAGCGGTCTATGCATCGGGCGCGCTTGGGGCGACTACCAGTGCCAACCCCTTATCCCGCGACGCGTCCGACAAAGAGAACGTTCCAAGGCGGCAGAGGAGGTTACCAGCCGAAGGATGCAGTAGCAATAACAGGTATAGTTCCGCGGCGGCCGAGAAGACTCACCGCATAGGAATCGGGATGCGAGGCGAGGGATGCGGCGGGAAGGCCCCGACGGCTAAACGGAAGAGGCTGCAGGGCCGCCTCGGAATGGTCCAAGCATCGGACGCGATTGGGACGACTACCAGTGCCAACCCCTTATCCCGCGATGCGTCCGATACACAGATAGTTCCAAGGCGGCCGAGGAGCCTCACCGCATATCAATCGGGGTGCGAGGCGAGGGATGGGGCGGGAAGGCCCCAACGGCTAGACGGAAGAGGCTTCAGGGCCACCTCGGAATGCTCCAAGCATCGGACGCGCTTGGGGCGACTACCAGTGCCAACCCCTTATCCCGCGATGCGTCCGATACACAGATGGTTCCAAGGCGGCCGAGGAGCCTCACCGCATAGCAATCGGGGGTGCGAGGCGAGGGATGGGGCGGGAAGGCCCCAACGGCTAGACGGAAGAGGCTTCAGGGCCGCCTCGGAATGGTCCAAGCATCGGACGCGCTTGGGGCGACTACCAGTGACAACCCCTCATCCCGCGATGCGTCCGATACGAAGATGGTTCCAAGGCGGCCGAGGAGCCTCACCGCATAGCAATCGGGGTGCGAGGTGGGGGATGCGGCGAGATGGCCCCAACGGCTAGACGGAAGAGGCCACAGGGCCGCGTCGGAATAGTCCAAGCATCGGACGCGCTTGGGGCGACTACCAGTGACAACCCCTTATCCCGCGATGCGTCCGATACGAAGATAGTTCCAAGGCGGCCGAGGAGCCTCACCGCATAGCAATCCGGGTGCGAGGTGGGGGATGCGGCGAGATGGCCCCAACGGCTAGACGGAAGAGGCTGCAGGGCCGCCTCGGAATAGTCCAAGCATCGGACGCGCTTGGGGCGACTACCAGTGACAACCCCTTATCCCGCGATGCTTCCGATACGAAGACAGTTCCAAGGCGGCCGAGGAGCCTCACCGCATAGCAATGGGGGTGCGAGGTGAGGGATGCGGCGAGATGGCCCCAACGGCTAGACGGAAGAGGCCACAGGGCCGCCTCGGAATAGTCCAAGCATCGGACGCGCTTGGGGCGACTACCAGTGACAACCCCTTATCCCGCGATGCATCCGATACGAAGATAGTTCCCAGGCGGCCGAGGAGCCTCACCGCATAGCAATCGGGGTGCGAGGCGAGGGATGCGGCGAGATGGCCCCAAAGGGTAGACGGAAGAGGCTGCGGGGCCGCCTCGGAATAGTCCAAGCATCGAACGCGCTTGGGGCGACTACCACTGCCAACCCCTTATCCCGCGATGCGTCCGATACACAGATAGTTCCGAGGCGGCCGAGGAGCTGGGGGATGCGGCGAGATGGCCCCAACGGCTAGACGGAAGAGGCTGCAGGGCCGCCTCGGAATAGTCCAAGCATCGGACGCGCTTGGGGCGACTACCAGTGACAACCCCTTATCCCGCGATGCGTCCGATACACAGATAGTTCCGAGGCGGCCAAGGAGCCTCACCGCATAGCAATCGTGGTGCGAGGTGGGGGATGCAGCGAGATGGCCCCAACGGCTAGACGGAAGAGGCTGCAGGGCCGCCTCGGAATGGTCCAAGCATCGGACGCGCTTGGGGCGACTACCACTGCCAACCCCTTATCCCGCGATGCGTCCGATACACAGATAGTTCCAAGTCGGCCGAGGAGCCTCACCGAATAGCAATCGGGGTGCGAGGCGAGGGATGCGGCGAGAAAGCCCCAACGGCTAGAGGGAAGAGGCTTCAGGTCCGCCTCGGAATGGTCCAAGCATCGGACGCGCTTGGGGCGACTACCAGTGACAACCCCTTATCCCGCGACGCGTCCGATACACAGATAGTTCCAAGGCGGCCGAGGAGCCTCACCGCATAGCAATCGGGGTGCGAGGCGAGGGATGCGGCGAGAAGGACCCAACGGCTAGACGGAAGAGGCTTCAGGGCCGCCTCGGAATGGTCCAAGCATCGGACGCGCTTGGGGCGACTACCAGTGACAACCCCTTATCCCGCGACGCGTCCGATACACAGATAGTTCCAAGGCGGCCGAGGAGCCTCACCGCATAGCAATCGGGGTGCGAGGCGAGGGATGCGGCGAGAAGGACCCAACGGCTAGACGGAAGAGGCTTCAGGTCCGCCTCGGAATGGTCCAAGCATCGGACGCGCTTGGGGCGACTACCAGTGACAACCCCTTATCCCGCGATGCGTCCGATACACAGATAGTTCCAAGGCGGCCGAGGAGCCTCACCGCATAGCAATCGGGGTGCGAGGCGAGGGATGCGGCGAGAAGGACCCAACGGCTAGACGGAAGAGGCTTCAGGGCCGCCTCGGAATGGTCCAAGCATCGGACGCGCTTGGGGCGACTACCAGTGACAACCCCTTATCCCGCGACGCGTCCGATACACAGATAGTTCCAAGGCGGCCGAGGAGCCTCACCGCATAGCAATCGGGGTGCGAGGCGAGGGATGCGGCAAGAAGGACCCAACGGCTAGACGGAAGAGGCTTCAGGGCCGCCTCGGAATGGTCCAAGCATCGGACGCGCTTGGGGCGACTACCAGTGACAACCCCTTATCCCGCGACGCGTCCGATACACAGATAGTTCCAAGGCGGCCGAGGAGCCTCACCGCATAGCAATCGGGGTGCGAGGCGAGGGATGCGGCGAGAAGGACCCAACGGCTAGACGGAAGAGGCTTCAGGTCCGCCTCGGAATGGTCCAAGCATCGGACGCGCTTGGGGCGACTACCAGTGACAACCCCTTATCCCGCGACGCGTCCGATACACAGATAGTTCCAAGGCGGCCGAGGAGCCTCACCGCATAGCAATCGGGGTGCGAGGCGAGGGATGCGGCGAGAAGGACCCAACGGCTAGACGGAAGAGGCTTCAGGGCCGCCTCGGAATGGTCCAAGCATCGGACGCGCTTGGGGCGACTACCAGTGACAACCCCTTATCCCGCGACGCGTCCGATACACAGATAGTTCCAAGGCGGCCGAGGAGCCTCACCGCATAGCAATCGGGGTGCGAGGCGAGGGATGCGGCGAGAAGGACCCAACGGCTAGACGGAAGAGGCTTCAGGGCCGCCTCGGAATGGTCCAAGCATCGGACGCGCTTGGGGCGACTACCAGTGACAACCCCTTATCCCGCGACGCGTCCGATACACAGATAGTTCCAAGGCGGCCGAGGAGCCTCACCGCATAGCAATCGGGGTGCGAGGCGAGGGATGCGGCGAGAAGGACCCAACGGCTAGACGGAAGAGGCTTCAGGGCCGCCTCGGAATGGTCCAAGCATCGGACGCGCTTGGGGCGACTACCAGTGACAACCCCTTATCCCGCGACGCGTCCGATACACAGATAGTTCCAAGGCGGCCGAGGAGCCTCACCGCATAGCAATCGGGGTGCGAGTCGAGGGATGCGGCGAGAAGGACCCAACGGCTAGACGGAAGAGGCTTCAGGGCCGCCTCGGAATGGTCCAAGCATCGGACGCGCTTGGGGCGACTACCAGTGACAACCCCTTATCCCGCGACGCGTCCGATACACAGATAGTTCCAAGGCGGCCGAGGAGCCTCACCGCATAGCAATCGGGGTGCGAGGCGAGGGATGCGGCGAGAAGGACCCAACGGCTAGACGGAAGAGGCTTCAGGGCCGCCTCGGAATGGTCCAAGCATCGGACGCGCTTGGGGCGACTACCAGTGACAACCCCTTATCCCGCGACGCGTCCGATACACAGATAGTTCCAAGGCGGCCGAGGAGCCTCACCGCATAGCAATCGGGGTGCGAGGCGAGGGATGCGGCGAGAAGGACCCAACGGCTAGACGGAAGAGGCTTCAGGGCCGCCTCGGAATGGTCCAAGCATCGGACGCGCTTGGGGCGACTACCAGTGACAACCCCTTATCCCGCGACGCGTCCGATACACAGATAGTTCCAAGGCGGCCGAGGAGCCTCACCGCATAGCAATCGGGGTGCGAGGCGAGGGATGCGGCGAGAAGGACCCAACGGCTAGACGGAAGAGGCTTCAGGGCCGCCTGGGAATGGTCCATGCATCGCACGCGCTTGGGGCGACTACCAGTGACAACCCCTTATCCCGCGACGCGTCCGATACACAGATAGTTCCAAGGCGGCCGAGGAGCCTCACCGCATAGCAATCGGGGTGCGAGGCGAGGGATGCGGCGAGAAGGACCCAACGGCTAGACGGAAGAGGCTTCAGGGCCGCCTCGGAATGGTCCAAGCATCGGACGCGCTTGGGGCGACTACCAGTGACAACCCCTTATCCCGCGACGCGTCCGATACACAGATAGTTCCAAGGCGGCCGAGGAGCCTCACCGCATAGCAATCGGGGTGCGAGTCGAGGGATGCGGCGAGAAGGACCCAACGGCTAGACGGAAGAGGCTTCAGGGCCGCCTCGGAATGGTCCAAGCATCGGACGCGCTTGGGGCGACTACCAGTGACAACCCCTTATCCCGCGATGCGTCTGATACACAGATAGTTCCAAGGCGGCCGAGGAGCCTCACCGCATAGCAATCGGGGTGCGAGGCAAGGGATGCGGCGAGAAGGACCCAACGGCTAGACGGAAGAGGCTTCAGGGCCGCCTCGGAATGGTCCAAGCATCGGACGCGCTTGGGGCGACTACCGTTGCCAACCCCTTATCCCGCGATGCGTCTGATACACAGATAGTTCCGAGGCGGCCGAGGAGCCTCACCGCATAGCAATCGGGTTGCGAGGCAGATTATTGGGAAGGGAACCCCCTGGGATGCGGCTCAAGCAGTGCCCAAAGGGACTGGAATGCGGAATCACATCGAGAGACCCAAATGCTATACGAGGGCTCAAATCGAATTATCGATTTGGCCACGACATGGACGCATCGGAACGACTACCTTTGCCGAACCACTCGCAATTGCATCCATACCGAAACCAATAGACATTTCCGTTAGAGCCCTCGCATAGCATTCGGGAATCTCGCATGCCCCTCTAAATCGACCAATGCTGGCGCTCAACGAAAATCCGAGCGCTACCACCGTTCGAGCGCCAGCATTGGTCGAGTTAGAGGGGCACGGGGGAGAATGCTCCAGTCAACACCTCCCCTATATAAGTTATTTGTCCGATTCTCGCACAACCGTAGTCTGCCTCGTCGAATCAAACAACGGTCCCAGATTCCGACTTCCGTTCCGTAGAGACCCAAAAGCTAGATGGAGGCTCGCAAGAAAGAGAGTCGGCGCATAGCAATCGGGTTTCTCGAACGTTTAGGGACCGAGCTCACTTGCGGATAGGGCAAAATCCGCCAAGCAACCCAAAAGCTAGACGGGGGCTCGAATCGAATCGCCTAGGCGGCCACAACAACGACGTGTTGGATCGACTACCAGTGCCAAACCATTCAGCAAGACTAGTCTGTGTCGAGGCCGGATAGAGATTCTCAGAGAGCGCCCGTATAGCATTTAGGAGACCTGCCGCGTCCCTCACACTCGACAAATGGTGGTGCACGTTTATAAATCCGAGCGATCCCAACCCTTTCAAGCACCAACATCGGTCGAGATAGAGGGGCACGGAGGGGGCTGCGTGAGACAACACAGTCCCCTATATAAGTTATTTGTCCGATTCTCACACATCCGAAGAATGGTCATCAAATCGGACAACAGCCCAAACTTCCGACTTCCGTCCCAGAAAGCCCAAGAGCTATCTAAAACGTTCATGGCCGGAACTCGATCGCGGCTATACCAGTCCGCCAAGCAACCCAAAAGCTAGACTGGAGCTCTAGTCGAATCACCTCTGTGGCCATTGCAAGGACGTGTTGGAGCGACTACCATTGCCGAACCATTCCGCAGGTCGAGTCCATACCAAGGCCGCATAGAGATTCACGATGAGCTCCTGCATAGCAATCAGGAGACTTGCCGTGTCCATCACAATCGATAAATCCTGGTGCAAGATTTTTGCATCCGAGCGCTCCAACCAGTCGAGCACCAGCATCAATCGACATAAACGGGCACGGGGGGAGGATGCTCGAGAACACTACCTCCCCTATATAAGTTATTTGTCCGATTCTCAAGCAGCCGAAGTCTGGTCATCGAATCGGGTCAAAGACCACAACTTCCGACTTTACCCACAATGCAAGTCATCGAATCGAACATCGGCCCCCGAGTCGGACTCCATGCGTATGTCAGGTCATCGGACCCAAATTCCGCCTTCCTGCGCATGGCGGGCCATCAATATCAACTCGGTCATCGGACCCAAACTCCGCCTTTCTGCGCATGGCACGCCTTCAAATCGGTCATCGGACCCAAATTCCGCCTTCCTGTGCATGGCGGGCCATCAACATCAACTCGGTCATCGGACCCAAATTCCGCCTTTCTGCGCATGGCACGCCATCAACTCGGTCATCGGACCCAAATTCCGCCTTCCTGCGCATGGCAGGTCATCGGACACAAATTCAGACCTCGCCAATATGCCTACGTATCGAATCGGTCATCGGACCCAACTTCCGACTTCATCCATACTGTAGGGTCTTTGAGGTTGGCGCGGTGCGCTCAACCCGGGGAGTCGACCCATCGAAGCATACACCTCCCCTATATAAGCTATTTGTCCGATTCCCACACCTGTGTAGTTTGCACCTCTGACCAGGACATCGACCCCAACTTCCGAACTCGACTGCAACGACGGCACCAGCGCCTTGGTGCGCACCTTGCGACGCACAGTCCCAACATTCGCCTTCCTGCACATGGCAGGTCATCGGACCCAAATTCCGACCTCGCGAGTATGCCTACATATCGAATCGGTCATCGGACACAACTTCCGACTTCATCCATACCGTAGGGTCTTTGAGGTTGGCGCGGTGCGCTCAACCCGGGGAGTCGACCCAACGAAGCATACACCTCCCCTATATAAGCTATTTGTCCGATTCCCACACCTGTGTAGTTTGCACCTCCGATCAGGACATCGACCCCAACTTCCGAACTCGCCTGCAACGACCGAACCAGCGCCTTGGTGCGCACCTTGCAACGCACAGTGCCAACATTCGCCTTCCTGCACATGGCAGGTCATCGGACCCAAATTCCGACCTCGCGAGTATGCCTACATATCGAATCGGTCATCGGACCCAACTTCCGACTTCATCCATACCGTAGGGTCTTTGAGGTTGGCGCGGTGCGCTCAACCCGGGGAGTCGACCCAACGAAGCATACACCTCCCCTATATAAGCTATTTGTCCGATTCCCACACCTGTGTAGCTTGCACCTCCGATCAGGACATCGACCCCAACTTCCGAACTCGACTAAAAAGACCGCACCAGCACCTTGGTGTGCACCTTGCAACGCACAGTGCCAACATTCGCCTTCCTGCACATGGCAGGTCATCGGACCCAAATTCCGACCTCATGAGCATACCTACTAATCGAATCGGTCATCGGACCCAACTTCCGACTTCATCCATACCGTAGGGTCTTTGAGGTTGGCGCGGTGCGCTCAACCTGGGGAGTCGACCCATCGAAGCATACACCTCCCCTATATAAGCTATTTGTCCGATTCCGACACCTGTGTAGTTTGCACCTCCGCTCAGGACATCGACCCCAACTTCCGAACTCGCCTGCAACGACCGAACCAGCGCCTTGGTGCGCACCAAAAGTGCGCACTTTTGGAGGGCACTTTTGTGCGCTCCAAAGGTGCGCACTTTTGGAGGGCACTTTTGTGCGCTCCAAAGGTGCGCACTTTTGGAGGGCACTTTTTGGAGGGCACTTTTGTGCGCTCCAAAGGTGCGCACTTTTGGAGGGCACTTTTTGGAGGGCACTTTTCTGCGCTCCAAAGGTGCGCACTTTTGGAGGGCACTTTTTGGAGGGCACTTTTCTGCGCTCCAAAGGTGCGCACTTTTGGAGGGCACTTTTTGGAGGGCACTTTTCTGCGCTCCAAAGGTGCGCACTTTTGGAGGGCACTTTTTGGAGGGCACTTTTCTGCGCTCCAAAGGTGCGCACTTTTGGAGGGCACTTTTGTGCACTCCAAAGGTGCACACTTTTGGAGGGCACTTTTTGGAGGGCACTTTTCTGCACTCCAAAGGTGCGCACTTTTGGAGGGCACTTTTTGGAGGGCACTTTTGTGCGCTCCAAAGGTGCGCACTTTTGGAGGGCACTTTTTGGAGGGCACTTTTGTGCGCTCCAAAGGTGCGCACTTTTGGAGGGCACTTTTGTGCACTCCAAAGGTGCGCACTTTTGGAGGGCACTTTTCCTGCGCTCCAAAGGTGCACACCTAGGTGAGCACCTTCGACCACACCTTGTAGCACACCAAACTCTGACTTTCGACTTCATCCGCAATGCAGGGTCTTTGAGGTTGGCGCAATGCGCACAACCAGGGGAGTCGACCCATCAAACCCAACACCTCCCCTATATAAGCTATTTGTCTGATTCTCATACATGCGTAGCCTGCAGGAGCAATTAGGACATCGACCCCAACTTTCGGCTTCTAAACGAAAACAAGGTCTTTGAGGTTGGTGTAATGCGAACAACTAGGGGAGTCAACCCATCAAACCCAACACCTCCCCTATATAAGCTATTTGTCTGATTCTCATACATGTGTAGTCTACAGGAGCAATTAGGACATCGACCCCAACTTTTGACTTCTTAACGAAAACAAGGTCTTTGAGGTTGACGTAATGCGCACAACCAGGGGAGTCGACCCATCAAACCCAACACCTCCCCTATATAAGCTATTTGTCCGATTCTCATACATGTGTAGCCTACAGGAGCCATTAGGACATTGACCCCAACTTTTGACTTCTTAACGAAAACAAGGTCTTTGAGGTTGGCGTAATGCGCACAACCAAGGGAGTTGACCCATCAAACCCAACACCTCCCCTATATAAGCTATTTGTCTGATTCTCATACATGTGTAGCCTGCAACAACGATTAGGACATCCACCCCAACTTCTGAATTCGTCTGCGTTGACCGCACCAAAGGTGCACGCCTTGGTGCTCACCAAAATCCGACTTCCGACTTCTTCTGCTATGCGGGGTCTTTGAGGTTGGCGCAGTGCGCACAACCAGGGGAGTCAACCCACCGAATGCAACACCTCCCCTATATAAGCTATTTGTCTGATTCTCATACATGCGTAGACTGCAGCAATGATTAGGACATCCACCCCAACTTTTGACTTCTTAAACAAGACAGGGTCTTTGAAGTTGGTGCAGTGCACACAACCAGGGGAGTCGACCCATCAAACGCAACACCTCCCCTATATAAAGCTATTTGTCCGATTCTCATACGTGTAGTCTGCAGCAGCGATTAGGACATCGACCCCAACTTCCGAATTCGTTTGCATTGACCGCACCAAAGGTGCACGCCTTGGTGTGCACCTTGGAGTGCACTTTGGTGCTCACCTCGGTGCACACTTTGGTGTGCACCTCGGTGTGCACCAAAGGTGCGCACCTTGGAGCGCACCAAAGGTGTACACTTTGGAGCGCACCACATAGGGTCTTTGAGAGGTTGGCGCAGTGCGCACACCAAGGTGGGTGTTGAGGTGCGTGCCGAGGTGGGTGGGTGCTAGGGTGCGCTCCATGGTGGGTGCCAGGGTGGGTGCGTGCTAGGGTGGATTCCAAAGAGGGTCATAGGGTGGGTGCCAAGGTGGGTTGGTGATATAGTGGGTTCAAAGGTGGGTACTAGGGTGGGTTCCAAGGTGGGTCACAAGTTGGGTGCCAGGATGCGTGGGTGTTAGGTTGGGTGCCAAGGTGGGCTCCTGCGTGGGTGGGTGCTAGGGTGGGTTTCAAGGTGGACGCGAGGGCGGGTGCCAAGGTGGGTAACAAGTTGGGTGTTAGGATGGGTGAGTGCTAGAGTGGGTGCCAAGGTGGGTGGGTGCTAAGGTGGATGCCAAGGTGGTTCACAGGGTGGGTGGGTTCTAGGGTGAGTTCCAAGGTGGGTCACAGGTTTAGTGCTAGGGTGCGTGTCAAGGCGGGTGTCGAGGTGCCTGGGTGCTAGGGTGTGGATGCCAATGTGGGTCATAGGGTGGGTACTAGGGTGGGCTGCAATGTGGGTGCCAAGGTGGGTAACATGCTCGGTTGGTTCTAAATTGGGTGTCAGGGTGGGTGTGCACCCACCTTGCCCGAGGTGGGTGCCAAGGTGCCAGTGTGGGTGGGTGCTAAGGTGGATGCCAAGGTGGGTGAGAAGGTGGGTGATAGGTTGAGTGGTAGGATGGGTGGGTGCCAAGATGGGTCACAGGGTGGGTGCAAGGGTGGGTAGGTGCTAGGGTTGGTGTCAGGGTGGGTGGGTGCTAGGTTGGGTTCCAAGGTGGGTGCGAGGGTGAGTGTCAAGGTGGGTCACAGGTTAGGTGCTAGGATGGGTGAGTGCTAGGGTGCAAAGGTGCCAGGGTGGGTGCTAGGATGGGTCGATGCTAGGGTGAGTGGCAAGGTGGGTCCACAAGTGTCAAGGTGGGTGCCGAGGTGGGTGCCAACTTGGGTTCCAAGGTGGGTGCCAAGTGGGCGACTGCTATGGTGGATGCCAAGGTGGGTCACGGGGTGGGTGCCAAGTTGCTAGGTTGTGTTCCAAGGTGGGTGCCAACGTGGCTGCTAGGGTGCGTGGGTTAAAGGGTGTGTCACAACGTGGGTGCCAGGATGGGTGCGCACCCACACTGGCCAAGACGGGTGCAAGGTTGGGTTCCAAGCCCGGTCACAGGCTGGGTGCTAGGATGGGTGGGTGCCAAGGTGGGCACCAGGGTGGGTGCACCCACCCTGGCCAAGGTGGGTCACGGGGTGGGTCCTAGGGTGGGTAACGGGGTGGGTACTAAGGTGCGTGCCAAGGTGGGTCATGGGGTGGGTGCCAAGGTGGGCACCAGGGTGGGTGTGCACCAACCCTAGCCAGGGTAGGTCACGGGGTGGTTGTCGGGGTGGGCGTCAAGGAGCCAAGGTGGGTGGCAAGTAGCCAAGTTGCGTGCCAAGGTGGGTGTCGGGGTGGGTGCCAAGGATCCAAGGTGGGTGCCAAGGAACCAAGGTGGGTGTCTGGGTGGGTGCCGAGGTGGGAGCCAGGGTGGGTCCCAAGGTGAGTGCAAAGGTGGGTGCCAGGGTCAAGGTGAGTGCCAATGTGGGTTCCAAGGTGCCAGGGTCAGGGTGAGTGCCAATGTGGGTTCAAAGGTGCTAAGTTGGGTGCGAGGTTGGGTGCGAGGGTGGGTGGGTGCCAAGGTGTGCTAGGTGGAAGCCCGGGTGGGTCGGCATCCCATGGGTGTCGAGTTGGGTGCCTGATGGGTGCTTCTTGTCAAGTTTTAGTCGTCGGGACTCATTTCGAGCCTTAGAGGTCGTTTCTTGTCCGGTTGCCCTGTCTTCGACCTGGGAACCCAATTTTGGTCCTCGGGTCCCATTTTTTTTTGTCTCGCATCCCACTTTTGGCCTGTGGCCTTTTCGGGGTCGATTCTCGTTTTGGGCATCAGAGCATGTTTCTTCTCCTAAAACCCAATATTTGTTTATTAAGTCTCGGAACACATTTTTGTTCTCGTGGACCCATCATGGGTCTTGGAACGCATTTGTGGTCCTTGGGTCCCATTTTGCATCCCGAAACTTGTGTTTTGGTGCTTGATCCCTATTTTGGGTGCCCACCTTGCACCAAGTGCGCACCCGGGGCAAACCGAGCGCCTTGGTGCACCGGGGCAAGATCGAGCGTGCACCCGAGGCGCCCCGAACATGCACCAAGGTGCACTCGGCCCACATGTGAGCGCAGGTCGTTGCGCCCGAGGTGGTGTGTGGGCACCGCGTTGCAGACGGGACACTGCACGCACACGACGCCCCGTCCAGGTGCACGCACGTAGGCCGGGCCGGGTGCACACCCGACGCCCTAGCAAGGTGCGCGCACCCGGGCAGGGCTCACACTTGGCGAACGGGGCGCACTTCGCGAGGGAGGGTGTGCACCTCGACGGGGGTGGGTGGCCGGGGTGGATTCGCACGTGGGTCGCGGTTTGCTAAGTACACACTGCGACAAGCTCATAACGGGTGCGATCATACCAGCGTTAGTGCACCGGATCCCATCAGAACTCCGCAGTTAAGCGCGCTTGGGCCGGAGTAGTACTGGGATGGGTGACCTCCCGGGAAGTCCCGGTGTTGCACCCTTTTTTAGTTTTTCGCCGGGCGTCGCAATGCTATTTGAATAAACCTTTTGCCCGTTTGCGTTCTCGTCGGGGCCGGGCCGGGCCGGGGTGCGCTGCCCGCACTACCGCGCGCGCGGGGGGCGACACCGAGCGCGCACCCGAGGCGCCCCGAGCACACAGGCCACGGTGCAACCCGGGCGTTGTGCGCGCACCCCGGTGCGCCCGAGGTGCTGCGCGCGCACCCAGGTGAAATCGGTGTGCACCTCGGCCAGTGCGCGCTCGGTCGAGTCGCGCACGTTGGCCAAGGTGCACGGTGATGTTTCTTACTCTAAGGTTCCGCACCAGACGCCCGGGACAGGTGAGCGAAGCTGGGCGGGGCCGGGTGCGCGGCCGGGGCAGGTGCACGCAGCTGGAGAGAGCTTTGGAGCACACCAGAGGTGCGCACCTTGGAGCACACTTCGGAGCGCACCAATGATGCGCTCCATTCAAAAGTTTCCTGAAAAGGCAAAAAAAGTTGAGATTATAGAATTTCCCACTTGAGAGATTGTAAAAAAAAAAAATTTAAAATGAAGGAAACGCGGGTGCCAAGGTGTGCGCGCCCGGGTGCGCAGCCCAGCCAAGGTGTGCGCACCAAGGCGCCCACCCTGGCGAAGGTGCACGCAAGGTGCGCACCCGAGGCAAACCGGACAATTAACCCAACTTTCGACTTCGCGCGCACCTGCGCACCTTGGAGCGCACTTCGGAGCGCTCCTTGGTGCGCACCAATCTTGGGCACCTCGGAGTGCACCATGGCGCCCACCAAGGTGCGCACCCGGGGCAAACCGAGCTCCGACTTCGTGCGCACCTTGGAGCGCACGAAAGGTGCGCACCATGGCGCCCACCAAGGTGCGCAGCCCAGCCAAGGCGTGCGCATCAAGGTGCGCACCCTGGCGAAGGTGCGCACCCGGGGCAAACCGAGCTCCGACTTCGTGCGCACCTTGGAGCGCACAAAGGGTGCGCAACCCAGCCAAGGTGTGCGCACCCCGGGCAAACCGAGCTCCGAATCGTGCGCACCTTGGAGCACACTTCGGAGCCCTCCTTGGTGCGCACCGAT
The DNA here is from genome assembly GCF_030272615.1 of Cryptomeria japonica. Classification (NCBI taxonomy): domain Eukaryota; kingdom Viridiplantae; phylum Streptophyta; class Pinopsida; order Cupressales; family Cupressaceae; genus Cryptomeria; species Cryptomeria japonica. Next base: position 97,585 of record NW_026729148.1, read on the forward strand.
GTTGCGCACCTCGGAGCGCACCCGGGGAAAACAATGCAATTAACCCGACTTTCGACTTCGTGGGCACCTCGGAGCGCTCTCGGGTTCGCACCTCGGAGCACACCGAGGTGCGCACCTTTGATGCGCTGCCTTCACCAATTTCCAGAAAAGGCAAGAAAACATTGAGAAGGTGTGCGCACCGAGGTGCCCACCCTGGCGAAGGTGCACGCGAGGTGCGCACCCGGGGCAAACCGGGCTCCGACTTCGTGCACGCCATGCTGCGCACCTTGGAGGGCCATGGTGCGCACCTTGGAGCACACTTCGGAGCGCTCAATGGTGCCCAACCCAGCCAAGGTGCCCACCGCGGCGAAGGTGCACGCGAGGTGCGCACCCGGGGCAAACCGGGCTCCGACTTCGTGCACGCCGCACCTTGGAGCACACTTCGGAGCGCTCCTTGGTGCGCACCAGGGCGCGCAACCCAGCCGAGGTGCCCACCCCGGCGAAGGTGCACGCGGGGTGCGCACCCGGGGCAAACCGGGCTCCGACTTCGTGCACGCCATGGTGCCCACCGCGGCGAAGGTGCACGCGAGGTGCGCACCCGGGGCAAACCGGGCTCCGACTTCGTGCACGCCGCACCTTGGAGCACACTTCGGAGCGCTCCTTGGTGCGCACCAGGGCGCGCAACCCAGCCGAGGTGCCCACCCCGGCGAAGGTGCACGCGAGGTGCGCACCCGGGGCAAACCGGGCTCCGACTTCGTGCACGCCATGGTGCCCACCGCGGCGAAGGTGCACGCGAGGTGCGCACCCGGGGCAAACCGGGCTCCGACTTCGTGCACGCCGCACCTTGGAGCACACTTCGGAGCGCTCCTTGGTGCGCACCATGGTGCCCACCAGGGCGCGCAACCCCGCCGAAGGTGCACGCGAGGTGCGCACCCGGGGCAAACCGGGCTCCGACTTCGTGCACGCCGCACCTTGGAGCACACTTCGGAGCGCTCCTTGGTGCGCACCAGGGCGCGCAACCCCGCCGAAGGTGCACGCGAGGTGCGCACCCGGGGCAAATCGGGCTCCGACTTCGTGCACGCCATGGTGCGCACCAGGGTGCCCACCGCGGCGAAGGTGCGCACCCGGGGCAAACCGGGCTCCGACTTCGTGCACGCCGCACCTTGGAGCACACTTCGGAGCGCTCCTTGGTGCGCACCAGGGCGCGCAACCCAGCCGAGGTGCCCACCCCGGCGAAGGTGCACGCGAGGTGCGCACCCGGGGCAAACCGGGCTCCGACTTCGTGCACGCCATGGTGCCCACCGCGACGAAGGTGCGCACCCGGGGCAAACCGGGCTAGGACTTCGTGCACGCCGCACCTTGGAGCACACTTCGGAGCGCTCCTTGGTGCGCACCATGGTGCCCACCAGGCCGCGCAACCCAGCCAAGGTGTGCGCACCCGGGGCAAACCGGGGTCCGGCTTCGTGCACGCCGCACCTTGGAGCACACATCGGGGCGCTCCCGGGTTCGCACCGGCGTTGCGCACCGTGGTGGGCACCTCGGAGCGCACCGTGGTGGGCACCTCGGAGCACACCAAGGTGGGCAGCGAGGTGCGCACCTTTGATGCGATGCCTTCACTAATTTCCATAAAAGGCAAAAAAAAACGAGATTTTAAAATTTCCGTTTTGAAAGATAGTGAGAAAAAGGGAATGCTGGTGCCATCTTGAGCCCGCCCTGGTGCGCAGCCCAGCCAAGGTGTGCGCACCAAGGTGCCCACCCTGGCGAAGGTGCGCGCCCGGGCAATTAACCCAACTTCCAACTTCGCGCGCGCCAGGGTGGGAGCGCACCCAACAACCGGGCCTGGGAAGAGCCAATGCGAGAAACCCCACCAAACGCTCTGACAAAAAAAGAGGGGGCGCTCCAGTAACCCCGCTTCGGAGCGCACCCTGGGCAAACCCAGCCAGGGTGCCCACCCCGGCCAAGGTGCAGGCGAGGTGCGCACCCGGGGCAAACCGGGCTCCGACAACGTGCACGCCGCACCTTGGAGCACACTTCGTAGCGCTCCCGGGTGCGCACCTCAGAGCACACCAAGGTGGGCAGCGAGGTGCGCACCTTTGATGCGCTGCCTTCACTAATTTCCAGAAAAGGCAAAAAAAAGAGGAGATTTTAAAATTTCCGTTTTGAAAGATAGTGAAAAAAACGGAACGCGGGTGCCATCTTGAGCCCGCCCTGGTGCACAGCCCAGGTAAGGTGCCCACCCTGGCAAAGGTGCGCACCCGGGCAATTAACCCTACTTCCGACTTCGTGCGCGCCAGGGTGGCAACCGGGCCTGGGAAGAGCCAATGCGAGAAACCCCACCAAACGCTCCGACAAAAAAAGAGGCGGCGCTCCAATAACCCCGCTTCGGAGCGCAGCCGGGGCAAACCCAGCCAAGGTGCCCACCCCGACGAAGGTGCACGCGAGGTGCGCACCCGGGGCAAACCGGGCTCCGACAACGTGCACGCAGCACCTTGGAGCACACTTCGAAGCACTCCCGGGTGCCCACCGGCGTTGCGCACCGTGGTGGGCAGCGAGGTGCGCACCTTTGATGCGCTGCCTTCACTAATTTCCAGAAAAGGCAAAAAAAAATGAGATTTTAAAATTTCCGTTTTGAAAGATAGTGAAAAAAACGGAACGCGGGTGCCATCTTGAGCCCGCCCTGGTGCGCAGCCCAGGCAAGGCATGCGCACCAAGGTGCCCACCCGCGGTGCACGCCCGGGGCAAACCGGGCTCCGACTTCGTGCAGGCCGCACCTTGGAGCACACTTCGGAGCGCTCCTTGGTGCGCACCATGGTGCCCACCAGGGCGCACCCGGGGCAAACCGGGCTCCGACTTCGTGCACGCCGCACCTTGGAGCACACATCGGAGCGCTCCCAGGTTCGCACCAGCGTTGCGCACCTTTGATGCGCTGCCTTCACTAATTTCCAGAAAAGGCAAAAAAAAACGATATTTTAAAATTTCCGTTCTGAAAGATAGTGAAAAAAACGGAACGCGGGTGCCATCTTGAGCCCTTCCTGGTGCGCAGCCCAGGCAAGTTGTGCGCACCAAGGTGCCCACCCTGGCGGAGGTGCGCGCCCGGGGCAATCCGGGCTCCGACTTCGTGCACTGCATGGTGCCCACCAAGGCGCGCAACCCAGCCAAGGTGCCCACCGCAGCGAAGGTGCACGCGAGGTGCGCACCCGAGGTGCACACCCGGGGCAAACCGAGCTCCGACTTCGTGCACGCCGCACCTTGGAGCACACTTCAGAGCGCTCCTTGGTGCGCACCAGGGCGCGCAACCCAGCCAAGGTGCTCACCCCGGCGAAGGTGCACGCGAGGTGCGCACCCGGGGCAAGCCGGGCTCGGACTTCGTGCACGCCGCACCTTGGAGCACACATCGGAGCGCTCCCGGGTTCGCACCAGCATTGCGCACCTTTGATGCGCTGCCTTCACTAATTTCCAGAAAAGGCAAAAAAAAAAAAAAAACGAGATTTTAAAATTTCCGTTTTGAAAGATAGTGAAAAAAACGGAACGCGGGTGCCATCTTGAGCCCGCCCTGGTGTGCAGCCCAGGCAAGTTGTGCGCACCAAGGCACCCACCCTGGCCAAGGTGGGTCACGGGGTGGGTCCTAGGGTGGGTAACGGGGTGGGTACTAAGGTGCGTGCCAAGGTGGGTCATGGGGTGGGTGCCAAGGTGGGCACCAGGGTGGGTGTGCACCAACCCTAGCCAGGGTAGGTCACGGGGTGGTTGTCGGGGTGGGCGTCAAGGAGCCAAGGTGGGTGGCAAGTAGCCAAGTTGCGTGCCAAGGTGGGTGTCGGGGTGGGTGCCAAGGATCCAAGGTGGGTGCCAAGGAACCAAGGTGGGTGTCTGGGTGGGTGCCGAGGTGGGAGCCAGGGTGGGTCCCAAGGTGAGTGCAAAGGTGGGTGCCAGGGTCAAGGTGAGTGCCAATGTGGGTTCCAAGGTGCCAGGGTCAGGGTGAGTGCCAATGTGGGTTCAAAGGTGCTAAGTTGGGTGCGAGGTTGGGTGCGAGGGTGGGTGGGTGCCAAGGTGTGCTAGGTGGAAGCCCGGGTGGGTCGGCATCCCATGGGTGTCGAGTTGGGTGCCTGATGGGTGCTTCTTGTCAAGTTTTAGTCGTCGGGACTCATTTCGAGCCTTAGAGGTCGTTTCTTGTCCGGTTGCCCTGTCTTCGACCTGGGAACCCAATTTTGGTCCTCGGGTCCCATTTTTTTTTGTCTCGCATCCCACTTTTGGCCTGTGGCCTTTTCGGGGTCGATTCTCGTTTTGGGCATCAGAGCATGTTTCTTCTCCTAAAACCCAATATTTGTTTATTAAGTCTCGGAACACATTTTTGTTCTCGTGGACCCATCATGGGTCTTGGAACGCATTTGTGGTCCTTGGGTCCCATTTTGCATCCCGAAACTTGTGTTTTGGTGCTTGATCCCTATTTTGGGTGCCCACCTTGCACCAAGTGCGCACCCGGGGCAAACCGAGCGCCTTGGTGCACCGGGGCAAGATCGAGCGTGCACCCGAGGCGCCCCGAACATGCACCAAGGTGCACTCGGCCCACATGTGAGCGCAGGTCGTTGCGCCCGAGGTGGTGTGTGGGCACCGCGTTGCAGACGGGACACTGCACGCACACGACGCCCCGTCCAGGTGCACGCACGTAGGCCGGGCCGGGTGCACACCCGACGCCCTAGCAAGGTGCGCGCACCCGGGCAGGGCTCACACTTGGCGAACGGGGCGCACTTCGCGAGGGAGGGTGTGCACCTCGACGGGGGTGGGTGGCCGGGGTGGATTCGCACGTGGGTCGCGGTTTGCTAAGTACACACTGCGACAAGCTCATAACGGGTGCGATCATACCAGCGTTAGTGCACCGGATCCCATCAGAACTCCGCAGTTAAGCGCGCTTGGGCCGGAGTAGTACTGGGATGGGTGACCTCCCGGGAAGTCCCGGTGTTGCACCCTTTCTTAGTTTTTCGCCGGGCGTCGCAATGCTATTTGAATAAACCTTTTGCCCGTTTGCGTTCTCGTCGGGGCCGGGCCGGGCCGGGGTGCGCTGCCCGCACTACCGCGCGCGCGGGGGCGACACCGAGCGCGCACCCGAGGCGCCCCGAGCACACAGGCCACGGTGCAACCCGGGCGTTGTGCGCGCACCCCGGTGCGCCCGAGGTGCTGCGCGCGCACCCAGGTGAAATCGGTGTGCACCTCGGCCAGTGCGCGCTCGGTCGAGTCGCGCACGTTGGCCAAGGTGCACGGTGATGTTTCTTACTCTAAGGTTCCGCACCAGACGCCCGGGACAGGTGAGCGAAGCTGGGCGGGGCCGGGTGCGCGGCCGGGGCAGGTGCACGCAGCTGGAGAGAGCTTTGGAGCACACCAGAGGTGCGCACCTTGGAGCACACTTCGGAGCGCACCAATGATGCGCTCCATTCAAAAGTTTCCTGAAAAGGCAAAAAAAGTTGAGATTATAGAATTTCCCACTTGAGAGATTGTAAAAAAAAAAAATTTAAAATGAAGGAAACGCGGGTGCCAAGGTGTGCGCGCCCGGGTGCGCAGCCCAGCCAAGGTGTGCGCACCAAGGCGCCCACCCTGGCGAAGGTGCACGCAAGGTGCGCACCCGAGGCAAACCGGACAATTAACCCAACTTTCGACTTCGCGCGCACCTGCGCACCTTGGAGCGCACTTCGGAGCGCTCCTTGGTGCGCACCAATCTTGGGCACCTCGGAGTGCACCATGGCGCCCACCAAGGTGCGCACCCGGGGCAAACCGAGCTCCGACTTCGTGCGCACCTTGGAGCGCACGAAAGGTGCGCACCATGGCGCCCACCAAGGTGCGCAGCCCAGCCAAGGCGTGCGCATCAAGGTGCGCACCCTGGCGAAGGTGCGCACCCGGGGCAAACCGAGCTCCGACTTCGTGCGCACCTTGGAGCGCACAAAGGGTGCGCAACCCAGCCAAGGTGTGCGCACCCCGGGCAAACCGAGCTCCGAATCGTGCGCACCTTGGAGCACACTTCGGAGCCCTCCTTGGTGCGCACCGATGTTGCGCACCTCGGAGCGCACCCGGGGAAAACAATGCAATTAACCCGACTTTCGACTTCGTGGGCACCTCGGAGCGCTCTCGGGTTCGCACCTCGGAGCACACCGAGGTGCGCACCTTTGATGCGCTGCCTTCACCAATTTCCAGAAAAGGCAAGAAAACATTGAGAAGGTGTGCGCACCGAGGTGCCCACCCTGGCGAAGGTGCACGCGAGGTGCGCACCCGGGGCAAACCGGGCTCCGACTTCGTGCACGCCATGCTGCGCACCTTGGAGGGCCATGGTGCGCACCTTGGAGCACACTTCGGAGCGCTCAATGGTGCCCAACCCAGCCAAGGTGCCCACCGCGGCGAAGGTGCACGCGAGGTGCGCACCCGGGGCAAACCGGGCTCCGACTTCGTGCACGCCGCACCTTGGAGCACACTTCGGAGCGCTCCTTGGTGCGCACCAGGGCGCGCAACCCAGCCGAGGTGCCCACCCCGGCGAAGGTGCACGCGGGGTGCGCACCCGGGGCAAACCGGGCTCCGACTTCGTGCACGCCATGGTGCCCACCGCGGCGAAGGTGCACGCGAGGTGCGCACCCGGGGCAAACCGGGCTCCGACTTCGTGCACGCCGCACCTTGGAGCACACTTCGGAGCGCTCCTTGGTGCGCACCAGGGCGCGCAACCCAGCCGAGGTGCCCACCCCGGCGAAGGTGCACGCGAGGTGCGCACCCGGGGCAAACCGGGCTCCGACTTCGTGCACGCCATGGTGCCCACCGCGGCGAAGGTGCACGCGAGGTGCGCACCCGGGGCAAACCGGGCTCCGACTTCGTGCACGCCGCACCTTGGAGCACACTTCGGAGCGCTCCTTGGTGCGCACCATGGTGCCCACCAGGGCGCGCAACCCCGCCGAAGGTGCACGCGAGGTGCGCACCCGGGGCAAACCGGGCTCCGACTTCGTGCACGCCGCACCTTGGAGCACACTTCGGAGCGCTCCTTGGTGCGCACCAGGGCGCGCAACCCCGCCGAAGGTGCACGCGAGGTGCGCACCCGGGGCAAACCGGGCTCCGACTTCGTGCACGCCATGGTGCGCACCAGGGTGCCCACCGCGGCGAAGGTGCGCACCCGGGGCAAACCGGGCTCCGACTTCGTGCACGCCGCACCTTGGAGCACACTTCGGAGCGCTCCTTGGTGCGCACCAGGGCGCGCAACCCAGCCGAGGTGCCCACCCCGGCGAAGGTGCACGCGAGGTGCGCACCCGGGGCAAACCGGGCTCCGACTTCGTGCACGCCATGGTGCCCACCGCGGCGAAGGTGCGCACCCGGGGCAAACCGGGCTAGGACTTCGTGCACGCCGCACCTTGGAGCACACTTCGGAGCGCTCCTTGGTGCGCACCATGGTGCCCACCAGGCCGCGCAACCCAGCCAAGGTGTGCGCACCAAGGTGCACGCGAGGTGCGCACCCGGGGCAAACCGGGGTCCGGCTTCGTGCACGCCGCACCTTGGAGCACACATCGGGGCGCTCCCGGGTTCGCACCGGCGTTGCGCACCGTGGTGGGCACCTCGGAGCGCACCGTGGTGGGCACCTCGGAGCACACCAAGGTGGGCAGCGAGGTGCGCACCTTTGATGCGATGCCTTCACTAATTTCCATAAAAGGCAAAAGAAAACGAGATTTTAAAATTTCCGTTTTGAAAGATAGTGAGAAAAAGGGAATGCTGGTGCCATCTTGAGCCCGCCCTGGTGCGCAGCCCAGCCAAGGTGTGCGCACCAAGGTGCCCACCCTGGCGAAGGTGCGCGCCCGGGCAATTAACCCAACTTCCAACTTCGCGCGCGCCAGGGTGGGAGCGCACCCAACAACCGGGCCTGGGAAGAGCCAATGCGAGAAACCCCACCAAACGCTCTGACAAAAAAAGAGGGGGCGCTCCAGTAACCCCGCTTCGGAGCGCACCCTGGGCAAACCCAGCCAGGGTGCCCACCCCGGCCAAGGTGCAGGCGAGGTGCGCACCCGGGGCAAACCGGGCTCCGACAACGTGCACGCCGCACCTTGGAGCACACTTCGTAGCGCTCCCGGGTGCGCACCTCAGAGCACACCAAGGTGGGCAGCGAGGTGCGCACCTTTGATGCGCTGCCTTCACTAATTTCCAGAAAAGGCAAAAAAAAGAGGAGATTTTAAAATTTCCGTTTTGAAAGATAGTGAAAAAAACGGAACGCGGGTGCCATCTTGAGCCCGCCCGGGTGCACAGCCCAGGTAAGGTGCCCACCCTGGCAAAGGTGCGCACCCGGGCAATTAACCCTACTTCCGACTTCGTGCGCGCCAGGGTGGCAACCGGGCCTGGGAAGAGCCAATGCGAGAAACCCCACCAAACGCTCCGACAAAAAAAGAGGCGGCGCTCCAATAACCCCGCTTCGGAGCGCAGCCGGGGCAAACCCAGCCAAGGTGCCCACCCCGACGAAGGTGCACGCGAGGTGCGCACCCGGGGCAAACCGGGCTCCGACAACGTGCACGCAGCACCTTGGAGCACACTTCGAAGCACTCCCGGGTGCCCACCGGCGTTGCGCACCGTGGTGGGCAGCGAGGTGCGCACCTTTGATGCGCTGCCTTCACTAATTTCCAGAAAAGGCAAAAAAAAATGAGATTTTAAAATTTCCGTTTTGAAAGATAGTGAAAAAAACGGAACGCGGGTGCCATCTTGAGCCCGCCCTGGTGCGCAGCCCAGGCAAGGCATGCGCACCAAGGTGCCCACCCGCGGTGCACGCCCGGGGCAAACCGGGCTCCGACTTCGTGCAGGCCGCACCTTGGAGCACACTTCGGAGCGCTCCTTGGTGCGCACCATGGTGCCCACCAGGGCGCACCCGGGGCAAACCGGGCTCCGACTTCGTGCACGCCGCACCTTGGAGCACACATCGGAGCGCTCCCAGGTTCGCACCAGCGTTGCGCACCTTTGATGCGCTGCCTTCACTAATTTCCAGAAAAGGCAAAAAAAAACGATATTTTAAAATTTCCGTTCTGAAAGATAGTGAAAAAAACGGAACGCGGGTGCCATCTTGAGCCCTTCCTGGTGCGCAGCCCAGGCAAGTTGTGCGCACCAAGGTGCCCACCCTGGCGGAGGTGCGCGCCCGGGGCAAACCGGGCTCCGACTTCGTGCACTGCATGGTGCCCACCAAGGCGCGCAACCCAGCCAAGGTGCCCACCGCAGCGAAGGTGCACGCGAGGTGCGCACCCGAGGTGCACACCCGGGGCAAACCGAGCTCCGACTTCGTGCACGCCGCACCTTGGAGCACACTTCAGAGCGCTCCTTGGTGCGCACCAGGGCGCGCAACCCAGCCAAGGTGCTCACCCCGGCGAAGGTGCACGCGAGGTGCGCACCCGGGGCAAGCCGGGCTCGGACTTCGTGCACGCCGCACCTTGGAGCACACATCGGAGCGCTCCCGGGTTCGCACCAGCATTGCGCACCTTTGATGCGCTGCCTTCACTAATTTCCAGAAAAGGCAAAAAAAAAAAAAAAACGAGATTTTAAAATTTCCGTTTTGAAAGATAGTGAAAAAAACGGAACGCGGGTGCCATCTTGAGCCCGCCCTGGTGTGCAGCCCAGGCAAGTTGTGCGCACCAAGGCACCCACCCTGGCCAAGGTGGGTCACGGGGTGGGTCCTAGGGTGGGTAACGGGGTGGGTACTAAGGTGCGTGCCAAGGTGGGTCATGGGGTGGGTGCCAAGGTGGGCACCAGGGTGGGTGTGCACCAACCCTAGCCAGGGTAGGTCACGGGGTGGTTGTCGGGGTGGGCGTCAAGGAGCCAAGGTGGGTGGCAAGTAGCCAAGTTGCGTGCCAAGGTGGGTGTCGGGGTGGGTGCCAAGGATCCAAGGTGGGTGCCAAGGAACCAAGGTGGGTGTCTGGGTGGGTGCCGAGGTGGGAGCCAGGGTGGGTCCCAAGGTGAGTGCAAAGGTGGGTGCCAGGGTCAAGGTGAGTGCCAATGTGGGTTCCAAGGTGCCAGGGTCAGGGTGAGTGCCAATGTGGGTTCAAAGGTGCTAAGTTGGGTGCGAGGTTGGGTGCGAGGGTGGGTGGGTGCCAAGGTGTGCTAGGTGGAAGCCCGGGTGGGTCGGCATCCCATGGGTGTCGAGTTGGGTGCCTGATGGGTGCTTCTTGTCAAGTTTTAGTCGTCGGGACTCATTTCGAGCCTTAGAGGTCGTTTCTTGTCCGGTTGCCCTGTCTTCGACCTGGGAACCCAATTTTGGTCCTCGGGTCCCATTTTTTTTTGTCTCGCATCCCACTTTTGGCCTGTGGCCTTTTCGGGGTCGATTCTCGTTTTGGGCATCAGAGCATGTTTCTTCTCCTAAAACCCAATATTTGTTTATTAAGTCTCGGAACACATTTTTGTTCTCGTGGACCCATCATGGGTCTTGGAACGCATTTGTGGTCCTTGGGTCCCATTTTGCATCCCGAAACTTGTGTTTTGGTGCTTGATCCCTATTTTGGGTGCCCACCTTGCACCAAGTGCGCACCCGGGGCAAACCGAGCGCCTTGGTGCACCGGGGCAAGATCGAGCGTGCACCCGAGGCGCCCCGAACATGCACCAAGGTGCACTCGGCCCACATGTGAGCGCAGGTCGTTGCGCCCGAGGTGGTGTGTGGGCACCGCGTTGCAGACGGGACACTGCACGCACACGACGCCCCGTCCAGGTGCACGCACGTAGGCCGGGCCGGGTGCACACCCGACGCCCTAGCAAGGTGCGCGCACCCGGGCAGGGCTCACACTTGGCGAACGGGGCGCACTTCGCGAGGGAGGGTGTGCACCTCGACGGGGGTGGGTGGCCGGGGTGGATTCGCACGTGGGTCGCGGTTTGCTAAGTACACACTGCGACAAGCTCATAACGGGTGCGATCATACCAGCGTTAGTGCACCGGATCCCATCAGAACTCCGCAGTTAAGCGCGCTTGGGCCGGAGTAGTACTGGGATGGGTGACCTCCCGGGAAGTCCCGGTGTTGCACCCTTTTTTAGTTTTTCGCCGGGCGTCGCAATGCTATTTGAATAAACCTTTTGCCCGTTTGCGTTCTCGTCGGGGCCGGGCCGGGCCGGGGTGCGCTGCCCGCACTACCGCGCGCGCGGGGGGCGACACCGAGCGCGCACCCGAGGCGCCCCGAGCACACAGGCCACGGTGCAACCCGGGCGTTGTGCGCGCACCCCGGTGCGCCCGAGGTGCTGCGCGCGCACCCAGGTGAAATCGGTGTGCACCTCGGCCAGTGCGCGCTCGGTCGAGTCGCGCACGTTGGCCAAGGTGCACGGTGATGTTTCTTACTCTAAGGTTCCGCACCAGACGCCCGGGACAGGTGAGCGAAGCTGGGCGGGGCCGGGTGCGCGGCCGGGGCAGGTGCACGCAGCTGGAGAGAGCTTTGGAGCACACCAGAGGTGCGCACCTTGGAGCACACTTCGGAGCGCACCAATGATGCGCTCCATTCAAAAGTTTCCTGAAAAGGCAAAAAAAGTTGAGATTATAGAATTTCCCACTTGAGAGATTGTAAAAAAAAAAAATTTAAAATGAAGGAAACGCGGGTGCCAAGGTGTGCGCGCCCGGGTGCGCAGCCCAGCCAAGGTGTGCGCACCAAGGCGCCCACCCTGGCGAAGGTGCACGCAAGGTGCGCACCCGAGGCAAACCGGACAATTAACCCAACTTTCGACTTCGCGCGCACCTGCGCACCTTGGAGCGCACTTCGGAGCGCTCCTTGGTGCGCACCAATCTTGGGCACCTCGGAGTGCACCATGGCGCCCACCAAGGTGCGCACCCGGGGCAAACCGAGCTCCGACTTCGTGCGCACCTTGGAGCGCACGAAAGGTGCGCACCATGGCGCCCACCAAGGTGCGCAGCCCAGCCAAGGCGTGCGCATCAAGGTGCGCACCCTGGCGAAGGTGCGCACCCGGGGCAAACCGAGCTCCGACTTCGTGCGCACCTTGGAGCGCACAAAGGGTGCGCAACCCAGCCAAGGTGTGCGCACCCCGGGCAAACCGAGCTCCGAATCGTGCGCACCTTGGAGCACACTTCGGAGCCCTCCTTGGTGCGCACCGATGTTGCGCACCTCGGAGCGCACCCGGGGAAAACAATGCAATTAACCCGACTTTCGACTTCGTGGGCACCTCGGAGCGCTCTCGGGTTCGCACCTCGGAGCACACCGAGGTGCGCACCTTTGATGCGCTGCCTTCACCAATTTCCAGAAAAGGCAAGAAAACATTGAGAAGGTGTGCGCACCGAGGTGCCCACCCTGGCGAAGGTGCACGCGAGGTGCGCACCCGGGGCAAACCGGGCTCCGACTTCGTGCACGCCATGCTGCGCACCTGGGAGGGCCATGGTGCGCACCTTGGAGCACACTTCGGAGCGCTCAATGGTGCCCAACCCAGCCAAGGTGCCCACCGCGGCGAAGGTGCACGCGAGGTGCGCACCCGGGGCAAACCGGGCTCCGACTTCGTGCACGCCGCACCTTGGAGCACACTTCGGAGCGCTCCTTGGTGCGCACCAGGGCGCGCAACCCAGCCGAGGTGCCCACCCCGGCGAAGGTGCACGCGGGGTGCGCACCCGGGGCAAACCGGGCTCCGACTTCGTGCACGCCATGGTGCCCACCGCGGCGAAGGTGCACGCGAGGTGCGCACCCGGGGCAAACCGGGCTCCGACTTCGTGCACGCCGCACCTTGGAGCACACTTCGGAGCGCTCCTTGGTGCGCACCAGGGCGCGCAACCCAGCCGAGGTGCCCACCCCGGCGAAGGTGCACGCGAGGTGCGCACCCGGGGCAAACCGGGCTCCGACTTCGTGCACGCCATGGTGCCCACCGCGGCGAAGGTGCACGCGAGGTGCGCACCCGGGGCAAACCGGGCTCCGACTTCGTGCACGCCGCACCTTGGAGCACACTTCGGAGCGCTCCTTGGTGCGCACCATGGTGCCCACCAGGGCGCGCAACCCCGCCGAAGGTGCACGCGAGGTGCGCACCCGGGGCAAACCGGGCTCCGACTTCGTGCACGCCGCACCTTGGAGCACACTTCGGAGCGCTCCTTGGTGCGCACCAGGGCGCGCAACCCCGCCGAAGGTGCACGCGAGGTGCGCACCCGGGGCAAACCGGGCTCCGACTTCGTGCACGCCATGGTGCGCACCAGGGTGCCCACCGCGGCGAAGGTGCGCACCCGGGGCAAACCGGGCTCCGACTTCGTGCACGCCGCACCTTGGAGCACACTTCGGAGCGCTCCTTGGTGCGCACCAGGGCGCGCAACCCAGCCGAGGTGCCCACCCCGGCGAAGGTGCACGCGAGGTGCGCACCCGGGGCAAACCGGGCTCCGACTTCGTGCACGCCATGGTGCCCACCGCGGCGAAGGTGCGCACCCGGGGCAAACCGGGCTAGGACTTCGTGCACGCCGCACCTTGGAGCACACTTCGGAGCGCTCCTTGGTGCGCACCATGGTGCCCACCAGGCCGCGCAACCCAGCCAAGGTGTGCGCACCAAGGTGCACGCGAGGTGCGCACCCGGGGCAAACCGGGGTCCGGCTTCGTGCACGCCGCACCTTGGAGCACACATCGGGGCGCTCCCGGGTTCGCACCGGCGTTGCGCACCGTGGTGGGCACCTCGGAGCGCACCGTGGTGGGCACCTCGGAGCACACCAAGGTGGGCAGCGAGGTGCGCACCTTTGATGCGATGCCTTCACTAATTTCCATAAAAGGCAAAAAAAAACGAGATTTTAAAATTTCCGTTTTGAAAGATAGTGAGAAAAAGGGAATGCTGGTGCCATCTTGAGCCCGCCCTGGTGCGCAGCCCAGCCAAGGTGTGCGCACCAAGGTGCCCACCCTGGCGAAGGTGCGCGCCCGGGCAATTAACCCAACTTCCAACTTCGCGCGCGCCAGGGTGGGAGCGCACCCAACAACCGGGCCTGGGAAGAGCCAATGCGAGAAACCCCACCAAACGCTCTGACAAAAAAAGAGGGGGCGCTCCAGTAACCCCGCTTCGGAGCGCACCCTGGGCAAACCCAGCCAGGGTGCCCACCCCGGCCAAGGTGCAGGCGAGGTGCGCACCCGGGGCAAACCGGGCTCCGACAACGTGCACGCCGCACCTTGGAGCACACTTCGTAGCGCTCCCGGGTGCGCACCTCAGAGCACACCAAGGTGGGCAGCGAGGTGCGCACCTTTGATGCGCTGCCTTCACTAATTTCCAGAAAAGGCAAAAAAAAGAGGAGATTTTAAAATTTCCGTTTTGAAAGATAGTGAAAAAAACGGAACGCGGGTGCCATCTTGAGCCCGCCCGGGTGCACAGCCCAGGTAAGGTGCCCACCCTGGCAAAGGTGCGCACCCGGGCAATTAACCCTACTTCCGACTTCGTGCGCGCCAGGGTGGCAACCGGGCCTGGGAAGAGCCAATGCGAGAAACCCCACCAAACGCTCCGACAAAAAAAGAGGCGGCGCTCCAATAACCCCGCTTCGGAGCGCAGCCGGGGCAAACCCAGCCAAGGTGCCCACCCCGACGAAGGTGCACGCGAGGTGCGCACCCGGGGCAAACCGGGCTCCGACAACGTGCACGCAGCACCTTGGAGCACACTTCGAAGCACTCCCGGGTGCCCACCGGCGTTGCGCACCGTGGTGGGCAGCGAGGTGCGCACCTTTGATGCGCTGCCTTCACTAATTTCCAGAAAAGGCAAAAAAAAATGAGATTTTAAAATTTCCGTTTTGAAAGATAGTGAAAAAAACGGAACGCGGGTGCCATCTTGAGCCCGCCCTGGTGCGCAGCCCAGGCAAGGCATGCGCACCAAGGTGCCCACCCGCGGTGCACGCCCGGGGCAAACCGGGCTCCGACTTCGTGCAGGCCGCACCTTGGAGCACACTTCGGAGCGCTCCTTGGTGCGCACCATGGTGCCCACCAGGGCGCACCCGGGGCAAACCGGGCTCCGACTTCGTGCACGCCGCACCTTGGAGCACACATCGGAGCGCTCCCAGGTTCGCACCAGCGTTGCGCACCTTTGATGCGCTGCCTTCACTAATTTCCAGAAAAGGCAAAAAAAAACGATATTTTAAAATTTCCGTTCTGAAAGATAGTGAAAAAAACGGAACGCGGGTGCCATCTTGAGCCCTTCCTGGTGCGCAGCCCAGGCAAGTTGTGCGCACCAAGGTGCCCACCCTGGCGGAGGTGCGCGCCCGGGGCAAACCGGGCTCCGACTTCGTGCACTGCATGGTGCCCACCAAGGCGCGCAACCCAGCCAAGGTGCCCACCGCAGCGAAGGTGCACGCGAGGTGCGCACCCGAGGTGCACACCCGGGGCAAACCGAGCTCCGACTTCGTGCACGCCGCACCTTGGAGCACACTTCAGAGCGCTCCTTGGTGCGCACCAGGGCGCGCAACCCAGCCAAGGTGCTCACCCCGGCGAAGGTGCACGCGAGGTGCGCACCCGGGGCAAGCCGGGCTCGGACTTCGTGCACGCCGCACCTTGGAGCACACATCGGAGCGCTCCCGGGTTCGCACCAGCATTGCGCACCTTTGATGCGCTGCCTTCACTAATTTCCAGAAAAGGCAAAAAAAAAAAAAAAACGAGATTTTAAAATTTCCGTTTTGAAAGATAGTGAAAAAAACGGAACGCGGGTGCCATCTTGAGCCCGCCCTGGTGTGCAGCCCAGGCAAGTTGTGCGCACCAAGGCACCCACCCTGGCCAAGGTGGGTCACGGGGTGGGTCCTAGGGTGGGTAACGGGGTGGGTACTAAGGTGCGTGCCAAGGTGGGTCATGGGGTGGGTGCCAAGGTGGGCACCAGGGTGGGTGTGCACCAACCCTAGCCAGGGTAGGTCACGGGGTGGTTGTCGGGGTGGGCGTCAAGGAGCCAAGGTGGGTGGCAAGTAGCCAAGTTGCGTGCCAAGGTGGGTGTCGGGGTGGGTGCCAAGGATCCAAGGTGGGTGCCAAGGAACCAAGGTGGGTGTCTGGGTGGGTGCCGAGGTGGGAGCCAGGGTGGGTCCCAAGGTGAGTGCAAAGGTGGGTGCCAGGGTCAAGGTGAGTGCCAATGTGGGTTCCAAGGTGCCAGGGTCAGGGTGAGTGCCAATGTGGGTTCAAAGGTGCTAAGTTGGGTGCGAGGTTGGGTGCGAGGGTGGGTGGGTGCCAAGGTGTGCTAGGTGGAAGCCCGGGTGGGTCGGCATCCCATGGGTGTCGAGTTGGGTGCCTGATGGGTGCTTCTTGTCAAGTTTTAGTCGTCGGGACTCATTTCGAGCCTTAGAGGTCGTTTCTTGTCCGGTTGCCCTGTCTTCGACCTGGGAACCCAATTTTGGTCCTCGGGTCCCATTTTTTTTTGTCTCGCATCCCACTTTTGGCCTGTGGCCTTTTCGGGGTCGATTCTCGTTTTGGGCATCAGAGCATGTTTCTTCTCCTAAAACCCAATATTTGTTTATTAAGTCTCGGAACACATTTTTGTTCTCGTGGACCCATCATGGGTCTTGGAACGCATTTGTGGTCCTTGGGTCCCATTTTGCATCCCGAAACTTGTGTTTTGGTGCTTGATCCCTATTTTGGGTGCCCACCTTGCACCAAGTGCGCACCCGGGGCAAACCGAGCGCCTTGGTGCACCGGGGCAAGATCGAGCGTGCCCCCGAGGCGCCCCGAACATGCACCAAGGTGCACTCGGCCCACATGTGAGCGCAGGTCGTTGCGCCCGAGGTGGTGTGTGGGCACCGCGTTGCAGACGGGACACTGCACGCACACGACGCCCCGTCCAGGTGCACGCACGTAGGCCGGGCCGGGTGCACACCCGACGCCCTAGCAAGGTGCGCGCACCCGGGCAGGGCTCACACTTGGCGAACGGGGCGCACTTCGCGAGGGAGGGTGTGCACCTCGACGGGGGTGGGTGGCCGGGGTGGATTCGCACGTGGGTCGCGGTTTGCTAAGTACACACTGCGACAAGCTCATAACGGGTGCGATCATACCAGCGTTAGTGCACCGGATCCCATCAGAACTCCGCAGTTAAGCGCGCTTGGGCCGGAGTAGTACTGGGATGGGTGACCTCCCGGGAAGTCCCGGTGTTGCACCCTTTCTTAGTTTTTCGCCGGGCGTCGCAATGCTATTTGAATAAACCTTTTGCCCGTTTGCGTTCTCGTCGGGGCCGGGCCGGGCCGGGGTGCGCTGCCCGCACTACCGCGCGCGCGGGGGCGACACCGAGCGCGCACCCGAGGCGCCCCGAGCACACAGGCCACGGTGCAACCCGGGCGTTGTGCGCGCACCCCGGTGCGCCCGAGGTGCTGCGCGCGCACCCAGGTGAAATCGGTGTGCACCTCGGCCAGTGCGCGCTCGGTCGAGTCGCGCACGTTGGCCAAGGTGCACGGTGATGTTTCTTACTCTAAGGTTCCGCACCAGACGCCCGGGACAGGTGAGCGAAGCTGGGCGGGGCCGGGTGCGCGGCCGGGGCAGGTGCACGCAGCTGGAGAGAGCTTTGGAGCACACCAGAGGTGCGCACCTTGGAGCACACTTCGGAGCGCACCAATGATGCGCTCCATTCAAAAGTTTCCTGAAAAGGCAAAAAAAGTTGAGATTATAGAATTTCCCACTTGAGAGATTGTAAAAAAAAAAAATTTAAAATGAAGGAAACGCGGGTGCCAAGGTGTGCGCGCCCGGGTGCGCAGCCCAGCCAAGGTGTGCGCACCAAGGCGCCCACCCTGGCGAAGGTGCACGCAAGGTGCGCACCCGAGGCAAACCGGACAATTAACCCAACTTTCGACTTCGCGCGCACCTGCGCACCTTGGAGCGCACTTCGGAGCGCTCCTTGGTGCGCACCAATCTTGGGCACCTCGGAGTGCACCATGGCGCCCACCAAGGTGCGCACCCGGGGCAAACCGAGCTCCGACTTCGTGCGCACCTTGGAGCGCACGAAAGGTGCGCACCATGGCGCCCACCAAGGTGCGCAGCCCAGCCAAGGCGTGCGCATCAAGGTGCGCACCCTGGCGAAGGTGCGCACCCGGGGCAAACCGAGCTCCGACTTCGTGCGCACCTTGGAGCGCACAAAGGGTGCGCAACCCAGCCAAGGTGTGCGCACCCCGGGCAAACCGAGCTCCGAATCGTGCGCACCTTGGAGCACACTTCGGAGCCCTCCTTGGTGCGCACCGATGTTGCGCACCTCGGAGCGCACCCGGGGAAAACAATGCAATTAACCCGACTTTCGACTTCGTGGGCACCTCGGAGCGCTCTCGGGTTCGCACCTCGGAGCACACCGAGGTGCGCACCTTTGATGCGCTGCCTTCACCAATTTCCAGAAAAGGCAAGAAAACATTGAGAAGGTGTGCGCACCGAGGTGCCCACCCTGGCGAAGGTGCACGCGAGGTGCGCACCCGGGGCAAACCGGGCTCCGACTTCGTGCACGCCATGCTGCGCACCTTGGAGGGCCATGGTGCGCACCTTGGAGCACACTTCGGAGCGCTCAATGGTGCCCAACCCAGCCAAGGTGCCCACCGCGGCGAAGGTGCACGCGAGGTGCGCACCCGGGGCAAACCGGGCTCCGACTTCGTGCACGCCGCACCTTGGAGCACACTTCGGAGCGCTCCTTGGTGCGCACCAGGGCGCGCAACCCAGCCGAGGTGCCCACCCCGGCGAAGGTGCACGCGGGGTGCGCACCCGGGGCAAACCGGGCTCCGACTTCGTGCACGCCATGGTGCCCACCGCGGCGAAGGTGCACGCGAGGTGCGCACCCGGGGCAAACCGGGCTCCGACTTCGTGCACGCCGCACCTTGGAGCACACTTCGGAGCGCTCCTTGGTGCGCACCAGGGCGCGCAACCCAGCCGAGGTGCCCACCCCGGCGAAGGTGCACGCGAGGTGCGCACCCGGGGCAAACCGGGCTCCGACTTCGTGCACGCCATGGTGCCCACCGCGGCGAAGGTGCACGCGAGGTGCGCACCCGGGGCAAACCGGGCTCCGACTTCGTGCACGCCGCACCTTGGAGCACACTTCGGAGCGCTCCTTGGTGCGCACCATGGTGCCCACCAGGGCGCGCAACCCCGCCGAAGGTGCACGCGAGGTGCGCACCCGGGGCAAACCGGGCTCCGACTTCGTGCACGCCGCACCTTGGAGCACACTTCGGAGCGCTCCTTGGTGCGCACCAGGGCGCGCAACCCCGCCGAAGGTGCACGCGAGGTGCGCACCCGGGGCAAACCGGGCTCCGACTTCGTGCACGCCATGGTGCGCACCAGGGTGCCCACCGCGGCGAAGGTGCGCACCCGGGGCAAACCGGGCTCCGACTTCGTGCACGCCGCACCTTGGAGCACACTTCGGAGCGCTCCTTGGTGCGCACCAGGGCGCGCAACCCAGCCGAGGTGCCCACCCCGGCGAAGGTGCACGCGAGGTGCGCACCCGGGGCAAACCGGGCTCCGACTTCGTGCACGCCATGGTGCCCACCGCGGCGAAGGTGCGCACCCGGGGCAAACCGGGCTAGGACTTCGTGCACGCCGCACCTTGGAGCACACTTCGGAGCGCTCCTTGGTGCGCACCATGGTGCCCACCAGGCCGCGCAACCCAGCCAAGGTGTGCGCACCAAGGTGCACGCGAGGTGCGCACCCGGGGCAAACCGGGGTCCGGCTTCGTGCACGCCGCACCTTGGAGCACACATCGGGGCGCTCCCGGGTTCGCACCGGCGTTGCGCACCGTGGTGGGCACCTCGGAGCGCACCGTGGTGGGCACCTCGGAGCACACCAAGGTGGGCAGCGAGGTGCGCACCTTTGATGCGATGCCTTCACTAATTTCCATAAAAGGCAAAAAAAAACGAGATTTTAAAATTTCCGTTTTGAAAGATAGTGAGAAAAAGGGAATGCTGGTGCCATCTTGAGCCCGCCCTGGTGCGCAGCCCAGCCAAGGTGTGCGCACCAAGGTGCCCACCCTGGCGAAGGTGCGCGCCCGGGCAATTAACCCAACTTCCAACTTCGCGCGCGCCAGGGTGGGAGCGCACCCAACAACCGGGCCTGGGAAGAGCCAATGCGAGAAACCCCACCAAACGCTCTGACAAAAAAAGAGGGGGCGCTCCAGTAACCCCGCTTCGGAGCGCACCCTGGGCAAACCCAGCCAGGGTGCCCACCCCGGCCAAGGTGCAGGCGAGGTGCGCACCCGGGGCAAACCGGGCTCCGACAACGTGCACGCCGCACCTTGGAGCACACTTCGTAGCGCTCCCGGGTGCGCACCTCAGAGCACACCAAGGTGGGCAGCGAGGTGCGCACCTTTGATGCGCTGCCTTCACTAATTTCCAGAAAAGGCAAAAAAAAGAGGAGATTTTAAAATTTCCGTTTTGAAAGATAGTGAAAAAAACGGAACGCGGGTGCCATCTTGAGCCCGCCCGGGTGCACAGCCCAGGTAAGGTGCCCACCCTGGCAAAGGTGCGCACCCGGGCAATTAACCCTACTTCCGACTTCGTGCGCGCCAGGGTGGCAACCGGGCCTGGGAAGAGCCAATGCGAGAAACCCCACCAAACGCTCCGACAAAAAAAGAGGCGGCGCTCCAATAACCCCGCTTCGGAGCGCAGCCGGGGCAAACCCAGCCAAGGTGCCCACCCCGACGAAGGTGCACGCGAGGTGCGCACCCGGGGCAAACCGGGCTCCGACAACGTGCACGCAGCACCTTGGAGCACACTTCGAAGCACTCCCGGGTGCCCACCGGCGTTGCGCACCGTGGTGGGCAGCGAGGTGCGCACCTTTGATGCGCTGCCTTCACTAATTTCCAGAAAAGGCAAAAAAAAATGAGATTTTAAAATTTCCGTTTTGAAAGATAGTGAAAAAAACGGAACGCGGGTGCCATCTTGAGCCCGCCCTGGTGCGCAGCCCAGGCAAGGCATGCGCACCAAGGTGCCCACCCGCGGTGCACGCCCGGGGCAAACCGGGCTCCGACTTCGTGCAGGCCGCACCTTGGAGCACACTTCGGAGCGCTCCTTGGTGCGCACCATGGTGCCCACCAGGGCGCACCCGGGGCAAACCGGGCTCCGACTTCGTGCACGCCGCACCTTGGAGCACACATCGGAGCGCTCCCAGGTTCGCACCAGCGTTGCGCACCTTTGATGCGCTGCCTTCACTAATTTCCAGAAAAGGCAAAAAAAAACGATATTTTAAAATTTCCGTTCTGAAAGATAGTGAAAAAAACGGAACGCGGGTGCCATCTTGAGCCCTTCCTGGTGCGCAGCCCAGGCAAGTTGTGCGCACCAAGGTGCCCACCCTGGCGGAGGTGCGCGCCCGGGGCAAACCGGGCTCCGACTTCGTGCACTGCATGGTGCCCACCAAGGCGCGCAACCCAGCCAAGGTGCCCACCGCAGCGAAGGTGCACGCGAGGTGCGCACCCGAGGTGCACACCCGGGGCAAACCGAGCTCCGACTTCGTGCACGCCGCACCTTGGAGCACACTTCAGAGCGCTCCTTGGTGCGCACCAGGGCGCGCAACCCAGCCAAGGTGCTCACCCCGGCGAAGGTGCACGCGAGGTGCGCACCCGGGGCAAGCCGGGCTCGGACTTCGTGCACGCCGCACCTTGGAGCACACATCGGAGCGCTCCCGGGTTCGCACCAGCATTGCGCACCTTTGATGCGCTGCCTTCACTAATTTCCAGAAAAGGCAAAAAAAAAAAAAAAAACGAGATTTTAAAATTTCCGTTTTGAAAGATAGTGAAAAAAACGGAACGCGGGTGCCATCTTGAGCCCGCCCTGGTGTGCAGCCCAGGCAAGTTGTGCGCACCAAGGCACCCACCCTGGCCAAGGTGGGTCACGGGGTGGGTCCTAGGGTGGGTAACGGGGTGGGTACTAAGGTGCGTGCCAAGGTGGGTCATGGGGTGGGTGCCAAGGTGGGCACCAGGGTGGGTGTGCACCAACCCTAGCCAGGGTAGGTCACGGGGTGGTTGTCGGGGTGGGCGTCAAGGAGCCAAGGTGGGTGGCAAGTAGCCAAGTTGCGTGCCAAGGTGGGTGTCGGGGTGGGTGCCAAGGATCCAAGGTGGGTGCCAAGGAACCAAGGTGGGTGTCTGGGTGGGTGCCGAGGTGGGAGCCAGGGTGGGTCCCAAGGTGAGTGCAAAGGTGGGTGCCAGGGTCAAGGTGAGTGCCAATGTGGGTTCCAAGGTGCCAGGGTCAGGGTGAGTGCCAATGTGGGTTCAAAGGTGCTAAGTTGGGTGCGAGGTTGGGTGCGAGGGTGGGTGGGTGCCAAGGTGTGCTAGGTGGAAGCCCGGGTGGGTCGGCATCCCATGGGTGTCGAGTTGGGTGCCTGATGGGTGCTTCTTGTCAAGTTTTAGTCGTCGGGACTCATTTCGAGCCTTAGAGGTCGTTTCTTGTCCGGTTGCCCTGTCTTCGACCTGGGAACCCAATTTTGGTCCTCGGGTCCCATTTTTTTTTGTCTCGCATCCCACTTTTGGCCTGTGGCCTTTTCGGGGTCGATTCTCGTTTTGGGCATCAGAGCATGTTTCTTCTCCTAAAACCCAATATTTGTTTATTAAGTCTCGGAACACATTTTTGTTCTCGTGGACCCATCATGGGTCTTGGAACGCATTTGTGGTCCTTGGGTCCCATTTTGCATCCCGAAACTTGTGTTTTGGTGCTTGATCCCTATTTTGGGTGCCCACCTTGCACCAAGTGCGCACCCGGGGCAAACCGAGCGCCTTGGTGCACCGGGGCAAGATCGAGCGTGCACCCGAGGCGCCCCGAACATGCACCAAGGTGCACTCGGCCCACATGTGAGCGCAGGTCGTTGCGCCCGAGGTGGTGTGTGGGCACCGCGTTGCAGACGGGACACTGCACGCACACGACGCCCCGTCCAGGTGCACGCACGTAGGCCGGGCCGGGTGCACACCCGACGCCCTAGCAAGGTGCGCGCACCCGGGCAGGGCTCACACTTGGCGAACGGGGCGCACTTCGCGAGGGAGGGTGTGCACCTCGACGGGGGTGGGTGGCCGGGGTGGATTCGCACGTGGGTCGCGGTTTGCTAAGTACACACTGCGACAAGCTCATAACGGGTGCGATCATACCAGCGTTAGTGCACCGGATCCCATCAGAACTCCGCAGTTAAGCGCGCTTGGGCCGGAGTAGTACTGGGATGGGTGACCTCCCGGGAAGTCCCGGTGTTGCACCCTTTTTTAGTTTTTCGCCGGGCGTCGCAATGCTATTTGAATAAACCTTTTGCCCGTTTGCGTTCTCGTCGGGGCCGGGCCGGGCCGGGGTGCGCTGCCCGCACTACCGCGCGCGCGGGGGCGACACCGAGCGCGCACCCGAGGCGCCCCGAGCACACAGGCCACGGTGCAACCCGGGCGTTGTGCGCGCACCCCGGTGCGCCCGAGGTGCTGCGCGCGCACCCAGGTGAAATCGGTGTGCACCTCGGCCAGTGCGCGCTCGGTCGAGTCGCGCACGTTGGCCAAGGTGCACGGTGATGTTTCTTACTCTAAGGTTCCGCACCAGACGCCCGGGACAGGTGAGCGAAGCTGGGCGGGGCCGGGTGCGCGGCCGGGGCAGGTGCACGCAGCTGGAGAGAGCTTTGGAGCACACCAGAGGTGCGCACCTTGGAGCACACTTCGGAGCGCACCAATGATGCGCTCCATTCAAAAGTTTCCTGAAAAGGCAAAAAAAGTTGAGATTATAGAATTTCCCACTTGAGAGATTGTAAAAAAAAAAAATTTAAAATGAAGGAAACGCGGGTGCCAAGGTGTGCGCGCCCGGGTGCGCAGCCCAGCCAAGGTGTGCGCACCAAGGCGCCCACCCTGGCGAAGGTGCACGCAAGGTGCGCACCCGAGGCAAACCGGACAATTAACCCAACTTTCGACTTCGCGCGCACCTGCGCACCTTGGAGCGCACTTCGGAGCGCTCCTTGGTGCGCACCAATCTTGGGCACCTCGGAGTGCACCATGGCGCCCACCAAGGTGCGCACCCGGGGCAAACCGAGCTCCGACTTCGTGCGCACCTTGGAGCGCACGAAAGGTGCGCACCATGGCGCCCACCAAGGTGCGCAGCCCAGCCAAGGCGTGCGCATCAAGGTGCGCACCCTGGCGAAGGTGCGCACCCGGGGCAAACCGAGCTCCGACTTCGTGCGCACCTTGGAGCGCACAAAGGGTGCGCAACCCAGCCAAGGTGTGCGCACCCCGGGCAAACCGAGCTCCGAATCGTGCGCACCTTGGAGCACACTTCGGAGCCCTCCTTGGTGCGCACCGATGTTGCGCACCTCGGAGCGCACCCGGGGAAAACAATGCAATTAACCCGACTTTCGACTTCGTGGGCACCTCGGAGCGCTCTCGGGTTCGCACCTCGGAGCACACCGAGGTGCGCACCTTTGATGCGCTGCCTTCACCAATTTCCAGAAAAGGCAAGAAAACATTGAGAAGGTGTGCGCACCGAGGTGCCCACCCTGGCGAAGGTGCACGCGAGGTGCGCACCCGGGGCAAACCGGGCTCCGACTTCGTGCACGCCATGCTGCGCACCTTGGAGGGCCATGGTGCGCACCTTGGAGCACACTTCGGAGCGCTCAATGGTGCCCAACCCAGCCAAGGTGCCCACCGCGGCGAAGGTGCACGCGAGGTGCGCACCCGGGGCAAACCGGGCTCCGACTTCGTGCACGCCGCACCTTGGAGCACACTTCAGAGCGCTCCTTGGTGCGCACCAGGGCGCGCAACCCAGCCGAGGTGCCCACCCCGGCGAAGGTGCACGCGGGGTGCGCACCCGGGGCAAACCGGGGCTCCGACTTCGTGCACGCCATGGTGCCCACCGCGGCGAAGGTGCACGCGAGGTGCGCACCCGGGGCAAACCGGGCTCCGACTTCGTGCACGCCGCACCTTGGAGCACACTTCGGAGCGCTCCTTGGTGCGCACCAGGGCGCGCAACCCAGCCGAGGTGCCCACCCCGGCGAAGGTGCACGCGAGGTGCGCACCCGGGGCAAACCGGGCTCCGACTTCGTGCACGCCATGGTGCCCACCGCGGCGAAGGTGCACGCGAGGTGCGCACCCGGGGCAAACCGGGCTCCGACTTCGTGCACGCCGCACCTTGGAGCACACTTCGGAGCGCTCCTTGGTGCGCACCATGGTGCCCACCAGGGCGCGCAACCCCGCCGAAGGTGCACGCGAGGTGCGCACCCGGGGCAAACCGGGCTCCGACTTCGTGCACGCCGCACCTTGGAGCACACTTCGGAGCGCTCCTTGGTGCGCACCAGGGCGCGCAACCCCGCCGAAGGTGCACGCGAGGTGCGCACCCGGGGCAAACCGGGCTCCGACTTCGTGCACGCCATGGTGCGCACCAGGGTGCCCACCGCGGCGAAGGTGCGCACCCGGGGCAAACCGGGCTCCGACTTCGTGCACGCCGCACCTTGGAGCACACTTCGGAGCGCTCCTTGGTGCGCACCAGGGCGCGCAACCCAGCCGAGGTGCCCACCCCGGCGAAGGTGCACGCGAGGTGCGCACCCGGGGCAAACCGGGCTCCGACTTCGTGCACGCCATGGTGCCCACCGCGGCGAAGGTGCGCACCCGGGGCAAACCGGGCTAGGACTTCGTGCACGCCGCACCTTGGAGCACACTTCGGAGCGCTCCTTGGTGCGCACCATGGTGCCCACCAGGCCGCGCAACCCAGCCAAGGTGTGCGCACCAAGGTGCACGCGAGGTGCGCACCCGGGGCAAACCGGGGTCCGGCTTCGTGCACGCCGCACCTTGGAGCACACATCGGGGCGCTCCCGGGTTCGCACCGGCGTTGCGCACCGTGGTGGGCACCTCGGAGCGCACCGTGGTGGGCACCTCGGAGCACACCAAGGTGGGCAGCGAGGTGCGCACCTTTGATGCGATGCCTTCACTAATTTCCATAAAAGGCAAAAAAAAACGAGATTTTAAAATTTCCGTTTTGAAAGATAGTGAGAAAAAGGGAATGCTGGTGCCATCTTGAGCCCGCCCTGGTGCGCAGCCCAGCCAAGGTGTGCGCACCAAGGTGCCCACCCTGGCGAAGGTGCGCGCCCGGGCAATTAACCCAACTTCCAACTTCGCGCGCGCCAGGGTGGGAGCGCACCCAACAACCGGGCCTGGGAAGAGCCAATGCGAGAAACCCCACCAAACGCTCTGACAAAAAAAGAGGGGGCGCTCCAGTAACCCCGCTTCGGAGCGCACCCTGGGCAAACCCAGCGAGGGTGCCCACCCCGGCCAAGGTGCAGGCGAGGTGCGCACCCGGGGCAAACCGGGCTCCGACAACGTGCACGCCGCACCTTGGAGCACACTTCGTAGCGCTCCCGGGTGCGCACCTCAGAGCACACCAAGGTGGGCAGCGAGGTGCGCACCTTTGATGCGCTGCCTTCACTAATTTCCAGAAAAGGCAAAAAAAAGAGGAGATTTTAAAATTTCCGTTTTGAAAGATAGTGAAAAAAACGGAACGCGGGTGCCATCTTGAGCCCGCCCTGGTGCACAGCCCAGGTAAGGTGCCCACCCTGGCAAAGGTGCGCACCCGGGCAATTAACCCTACTTCCGACTTCGTGCGCGCCAGGGTGGCAACCGGGCCTGGGAAGAGCCAATGCGAGAAACCCCACCAAACGCTCCGACAAAAAAAGAGGCGGCGCTCCAATAACCCCGCTTCGGAGCGCAGCCGGGGCAAACCCAGCCAAGGTGCCCACCCCGACGAAGGTGCACGCGAGGTGCGCACCCGGGGCAAACCGGGCTCCGACAACGTGCACGCAGCACCTTGGAGCACACTTCGAAGCACTCCCGGGTGCCCACCGGCGTTGCGCACCGTGGTGGGCAGCGAGGTGCGCACCTTTGATGCGCTGCCTTCACTAATTTCCAGAAAAGGCAAAAAAAAATGAGATTTTAAAATTTCCGTTTTGAAAGATAGTGAAAAAAACGGAACGCGGGTGCCATCTTGAGCCCGCCCTGGTGCGCAGCCCAGGCAAGGCATGCGCACCAAGGTGCCCACCCGCGGTGCACGCCCGGGGCAAACCGGGCTCCGACTTCGTGCAGGCCGCACCTTGGAGCACACTTCGGAGCGCTCCTTGGTGCGCACCATGGTGCCCACCAGGGCGCACCCGGGGCAAACCGGGCTCCGACTTCGTGCACGCCGCACCTTGGAGCACACATCGGAGCGCTCCCAGGTTCGCACCAGCGTTGCGCACCTTTGATGCGCTGCCTTCACTAATTTCCAGAAAAGGCAAAAAAAAAACGATATTTTAAAATTTCCGTTCTGAAAGATAGTGAAAAAAACGGAACGCGGGTGCCATCTTGAGCCCTTCCTGGTGCGCAGCCCAGGCAAGTTGTGCGCACCAAGGTGCCCACCCTGGCGGAGGTGCGCGCCCGGGGCAAACCGGGCTCCGACTTCGTGCACTGCATGGTGCCCACCAAGGCGCGCAACCCAGCCAAGGTGCCCACCGCAGCGAAGGTGCACGCGAGGTGCGCACCCGAGGTGCACACCCGGGGCAAACCGAGCTCCGACTTCGTGCACGCCGCACCTTGGAGCACACTTCAGAGCGCTCCTTGGTGCGCACCAGGGCGCGCAACCCAGCCAAGGTGCTCACCCCGGCGAAGGTGCACGCGAGGTGCGCACCCGGGGCAAGCCGGGCTCGGACTTCGTGCACGCCGCACCTTGGAGCACACATCGGAGCGCTCCCGGGTTCGCACCAGCATTGCGCACCTTTGATGCGCTGCCTTCACTAATTTCCAGAAAAGGCAAAAAAAAAAAAAAAAACGAGATTTTAAAATTTCCGTTTTGAAAGATAGTGAAAAAAACGGAACGCGGGTGCCATCTTGAGCCCGCCCTGGTGTGCAGCCCAGGCAAGTTGTGCGCACCAAGGCACCCACCCTGGCCAAGGTGGGTCACGGGGTGGGTCCTAGGGTGGGTAACGGGGTGGGTACTAAGGTGCGTGCCAAGGTGGGTCATGGGGTGGGTGCCAAGGTGGGCACCAGGGTGGGTGTGCACCAACCCTAGCCAGGGTAGGTCACGGGGTGGTTGTCGGGGTGGGCGTCAAGGAGCCAAGGTGGGTGGCAAGTAGCCAAGTTGCGTGCCAAGGTGGGTGTCGGGGTGGGTGCCAAGGATCCAAGGTGGGTGCCAAGGAACCAAGGTGGGTGTCTGGGTGGGTGCCGAGGTGGGAGCCAGGGTGGGTCCCAAGGTGAGTGCAAAGGTGGGTGCCAGGGTCAAGGTGAGTGCCAATGTGGGTTCCAAGGTGCCAGGGTCAGGGTGAGTGCCAATGTGGGTTCAAAGGTGCTAAGTTGGGTGCGAGGTTGGGTGCGAGGGTGGGTGGGTGCCAAGGTGTGCTAGGTGGAAGCCCGGGTGGGTCGGCATCCCATGGGTGTCGAGTTGGGTGCCTGATGGGTGCTTCTTGTCAAGTTTTAGTCGTCGGGACTCATTTCGAGCCTTAGAGGTCGTTTCTTGTCCGGTTGCCCTGTCTTCGACCTGGGAACCCAATTTTGGTCCTCGGGTCCCATTTTTTTTTGTCTCGCATCCCACTTTTGGCCTGTGGCCTTTTCGGGGTCGATTCTCGTTTTGGGCATCAGAGCATGTTTCTTCTCCTAAAACCCAATATTTGTTTATTAAGTCTCGGAACACATTTTTGTTCTCGTGGACCCATCATGGGTCTTGGAACGCATTTGTGGTCCTTGGGTCCCATTTTGCATCCCGAAACTTGTGTTTTGGTGCTTGATCCCTATTTTGGGTGCCCACCTTGCACCAAGTGCGCACCCGGGGCAAACCGAGCGCCTTGGTGCACCGGGGCAAGATCGAGCGTGCACCCGAGGCGCCCCGAACATGCACCAAGGTGCACTCGGCCCACATGTGAGCGCAGGTCGTTGCGCCCGAGGTGGTGTGTGGGCACCGCGTTGCAGACGGGACACTGCACGCACACGACGCCCCGTCCAGGTGCACGCACGTAGGCCGGGCCGGGTGCACACCCGACGCCCTAGCAAGGTGCGCGCACCCGGGCAGGGCTCACACTTGGCGAACGGGGCGCACTTCGCGAGGGAGGGTGTGCACCTCGACGGGGGTGGGTGGCCGGGGTGGATTCGCACGTGGGTCGCGGTTTGCTAAGTACACACTGCGACAAGCTCATAACGGGTGCGATCATACCAGCGTTAGTGCACCGGATCCCATCAGAACTCCGCAGTTAAGCGCGCTTGGGCCGGAGTAGTACTGGGATGGGTGACCTCCCGGGAAGTCCCGGTGTTGCACCCTTTTTTAGTTTTTCGCCGGGCGTCGCAATGCTATTTGAATAAACCTTTTGCCCGTTTGCGTTCTCGTCGGGGCCGGGCCGGGCCGGGGTGCGCTGCCCGCACTACCGCGCGCGCGGGGGCGACACCGAGCGCGCACCCGAGGCGCCCCGAGCACACAGGCCACGGTGCAACCCGGGCGTTGTGCGCGCACCCCGGTGCGCCCGAGGTGCTGCGCGCGCACCCAGGTGAAATCGGTGTGCACCTCGGCCAGTGCGCGCTCGGTCGAGTCGCGCACGTTGGCCAAGGTGCACGGTGATGTTTCTTACTCTAAGGTTCCGCACCAGACGCCCGGGACAGGTGAGCGAAGCTGGGCGGGGCCGGGTGCGCGGCCGGGGCAGGTGCACGCAGCTGGAGAGAGCTTTGGAGCACACCAGAGGTGCGCACCTTGGAGCACACTTCGGAGCGCACCAATGATGCGCTCCATTCAAAAGTTTCCTGAAAAGGCAAAAAAAGTTGAGATTATAGAATTTCCCACTTGAGAGATTGTAAAAAAAAAAAAATTTAAAATGAAGGAAACGCGGGTGCCAAGGTGTGCGCGCCCGGGTGCGCAGCCCAGCCAAGGTGTGCGCACCAAGGCGCCCACCCTGGCGAAGGTGCACGCAAGGTGCGCACCCGAGGCAAACCGGACAATTAACCCAACTTTCGACTTCGCGCGCACCTGCGCACCTTGGAGCGCACTTCGGAGCGCTCCTTGGTGCGCACCAATCTTGGGCACCTCGGAGTGCACCATGGCGCCCACCAAGGTGCGCACCCGGGGCAAACCGAGCTCCGACTTCGTGCGCACCTTGGAGCGCACGAAAGGTGCGCACCATGGCGCCCACCAAGGTGCGCAGCCCAGCCAAGGCGTGCGCATCAAGGTGCGCACCCTGGCGAAGGTGCGCACCCGGGGCAAACCGAGCTCCGACTTCGTGCGCACCTTGGAGCGCACAAAGGGTGCGCAACCCAGCCAAGGTGTGCGCACCCCGGGCAAACCGAGCTCCGAATCGTGCGCACCTTGGAGCACACTTCGGAGCCCTCCTTGGTGCGCACCGATGTTGCGCACCTCGGAGCGCACCCGGGGAAAACAATGCAATTAACCCGACTTTCGACTTCGTGGGCACCTCGGAGCGCTCTCGGGTTCGCACCTCGGAGCACACCGAGGTGCGCACCTTTGATGCGCTGCCTTCACCAATTTCCAGAAAAGGCAAGAAAACATTGAGAAGGTGTGCGCACCGAGGTGCCCACCCTGGCGAAGGTGCACGCGAGGTGCGCACCCGGGGCAAACCGGGCTCCGACTTCGTGCACGCCATGCTGCGCACCTTGGAGGGCCATGGTGCGCACCTTGGAGCACACTTCGGAGCGCTCAATGGTGCCCAACCCAGCCAAGGTGCCCACCGCGGCGAAGGTGCACGCGAGGTGCGCACCCGGGGCAAACCGGGCTCCGACTTCGTGCACGCCGCACCTTGGAGCACACTTCGGAGCGCTCCTTGGTGCGCACCAGGGCGCGCAACCCAGCCGAGGTGCCCACCCCGGCGAAGGTGCACGCGGGGTGCGCACCCGGGGCAAACCGGGGCTCCGACTTCGTGCACGCCATGGTGCCCACCGCGGCGAAGGTGCACGCGAGGTGCGCACCCGGGGCAAACCGGGCTCCGACTTCGTGCACGCCGCACCTTGGAGCACACTTCGGAGCGCTCCTTGGTGCGCACCAGGGCGCGCAACCCAGCCGAGGTGCCCACCCCGGCGAAGGTGCACGCGAGGTGCGCACCCGGGGCAAACCGGGCTCCGACTTCGTGCACGCCATGGTGCCCACCGCGGCGAAGGTGCACGCGAGGTGCGCACCCGGGGCAAACCGGGCTCCGACTTCGTGCACGCCGCACCTTGGAGCACACTTCGGAGCGCTCCTTGGTGCGCACCATGGTGCCCACCAGGGCGCGCAACCCCGCCGAAGGTGCACGCGAGGTGCGCACCCGGGGCAAACCGGGCTCCGACTTCGTGCACGCCGCACCTTGGAGCACACTTCGGAGCGCTCCTTGGTGCGCACCAGGGCGCGCAACCCCGCCGAAGGTGCACGCGAGGTGCGCACCCGGGGCAAACCGGGCTCCGACTTCGTGCACGCCATGGTGCGCACCAGGGTGCCCACCGCGGCGAAGGTGCGCACCCGGGGCAAACCGGGCTCCGACTTCGTGCACGCCGCACCTTGGAGCACACTTCGGAGCGCTCCTTGGTGCGCACCAGGGCGCGCAACCCAGCCGAGGTGCCCACCCCGGCGAAGGTGCACGCGAGGTGCGCACCCGGGGCAAACCGGGCTCCGACTTCGTGCACGCCATGGTGCCCACCGCGGCGAAGGTGCGCACCCGGGGCAAACCGGGCTAGGACTTCGTGCACGCCGCACCTTGGAGCACACTTCGGAGCGCTCCTTGGTGCGCACCATGGTGCCCACCAGGCCGCGCAACCCAGCCAAGGTGTGCGCACCAAGGTGCACGCGAGGTGCGCACCCGGGGCAAACCGGGGTCCGGCTTCGTGCACGCCGCACCTTGGAGCACACATCGGGGCGCTCCCGGGTTCGCACCGGCGTTGCGCACCGTGGTGGGCACCTCGGAGCGCACCGTGGTGGGCACCTCGGAGCACACCAAGGTGGGCAGCGAGGTGCGCACCTTTGATGCGATGCCTTCACTAATTTCCATAAAAGGCAAAAAAAAACGAGATTTTAAAATTTCCGTTTTGAAAGATAGTGAGAAAAAGGGAATGCTGGTGCCATCTTGAGCCCGCCCTGGTGCGCAGCCCAGCCAAGGTGTGCGCACCAAGGTGCCCACCCTGGCGAAGGTGCGCGCCCGGGCAATTAACCCAACTTCCAACTTCGCGCGCGCCAGGGTGGGAGCGCACCCAACAACCGGGCCTGGGAAGAGCCAATGCGAGAAACCCCACCAAACGCTCTGACAAAAAAAGAGGGGGCGCTCCAGTAACCCCGCTTCGGAGCGCACCCTGGGCAAACCCAGCGAGGGTGCCCACCCCGGCCAAGGTGCAGGCGAGGTGCGCACCCGGGGCAAACCGGGCTCCGACAACGTGCACGCCGCACCTTGGAGCACACTTCGTAGCGCTCCCGGGTGCGCACCTCAGAGCACACCAAGGTGGGCAGCGAGGTGCGCACCTTTGATGCGCTGCCTTCACTAATTTCCAGAAAAGGCAAAAAAAAGAGGAGATTTTAAAATTTCCGTTTTGAAAGATAGTGAAAAAAACGGAACGCGGGTGCCATCTTGAGCCCGCCCTGGTGCACAGCCCAGGTAAGGTGCCCACCCTGGCAAAGGTGCGCACCCGGGCAATTAACCCTACTTCCGACTTCGTGCGCGCCAGGGTGGCAACCGGGCCTGGGAAGAGCCAAT
Source organism: Cryptomeria japonica (assembly GCF_030272615.1). NCBI lineage: Eukaryota > Viridiplantae > Streptophyta > Pinopsida > Cupressales > Cupressaceae > Cryptomeria > Cryptomeria japonica. Next base: position 130,064 of record NW_026729148.1, read on the forward strand.
GCGAGAAACCCCACCAAACGCTCCGACAAAAAAAGAGGCGGCGCTCCAATAACCCCGCTTCGGAGCGCAGCCGGGGCAAACCCAGCCAAGGTGCCCACCCCGACGAAGGTGCACGCGAGGTGCGCACCCGGGGCAAACCGGGCTCCGACAACGTGCACGCAGCACCCTTGGAGCACACTTCGAAGCACTCCCGGGTGCCCACCGGCGTTGCGCACCGTGGTGGGCAGCGAGGTGCGCACCTTTGATGCGCTGCCTTCACTAATTTCCAGAAAAGGCAAAAAAAAATGAGATTTTAAAATTTCCGTTTTGAAAGATAGTGAAAAAAACGGAACGCGGGTGCCATCTTGAGCCCGCCCTGGTGCGCAGCCCAGGCAAGGCATGCGCACCAAGGTGCCCACCCGCGGTGCACGCCCGGGGCAAACCGGGCTCCGACTTCGTGCAGGCCGCACCTTGGAGCACACTTCGGAGCGCTCCTTGGTGCGCACCATGGTGCCCACCAGGGCGCACCCGGGGCAAACCGGGCTCCGACTTCGTGCACGCCGCACCTTGGAGCACACATCGGAGCGCTCCCAGGTTCGCACCAGCGTTGCGCACCTTTGATGCGCTGCCTTCACTAATTTCCAGAAAAGGCAAAAAAAAACGATATTTTAAAATTTCCGTTCTGAAAGATAGTGAAAAAAACGGAACGCGGGTGCCATCTTGAGCCCTTCCTGGTGCGCAGCCCAGGCAAGTTGTGCGCACCAAGGTGCCCACCCTGGCGGAGGTGCGCGCCCGGGGCAAACCGGGCTCCGACTTCGTGCACTGCATGGTGCCCACCAAGGCGCGCAACCCAGCCAAGGTGCCCACCGCAGCGAAGGTGCACGCGAGGTGCGCACCCGAGGTGCACACCCGGGGCAAACCGAGCTCCGACTTCGTGCACGCCGCACCTTGGAGCACACTTCAGAGCGCTCCTTGGTGCGCACCAGGGCGCGCAACCCAGCCAAGGTGCTCACCCCGGCGAAGGTGCACGCGAGGTGCGCACCCGGGGCAAGCCGGGCTCGGACTTCGTGCACGCCGCACCTTGGAGCACACATCGGAGCGCTCCCGGGTTCGCACCAGCATTGCGCACCTTTGATGCGCTGCCTTCACTAATTTCCAGAAAAGGCAAAAAAAAAAAAAAAACGAGATTTTAAAATTTCCGTTTTGAAAGATAGTGAAAAAAACGGAACGCGGGTGCCATCTTGAGCCCGCCCTGGTGTGCAGCCCAGGCAAGTTGTGCGCACCAAGGCACCCACCCTGGCCAAGGTGGGTCACGGGGTGGGTCCTAGGGTGGGTAACGGGGTGGGTACTAAGGTGCGTGCCAAGGTGGGTCATGGGGTGGGTGCCAAGGTGGGCACCAGGGTGGGTGTGCACCAACCCTAGCCAGGGTAGGTCACGGGGTGGTTGTCGGGGTGGGCGTCAAGGAGCCAAGGTGGGTGGCAAGTAGCCAAGTTGCGTGCCAAGGTGGGTGTCGGGGTGGGTGCCAAGGATCCAAGGTGGGTGCCAAGGAACCAAGGTGGGTGTCTGGGTGGGTGCCGAGGTGGGAGCCAGGGTGGGTCCCAAGGTGAGTGCAAAGGTGGGTGCCAGGGTCAAGGTGAGTGCCAATGTGGGTTCCAAGGTGCCAGGGTCAGGGTGAGTGCCAATGTGGGTTCAAAGGTGCTAAGTTGGGTGCGAGGTTGGGTGCGAGGGTGGGTGGGTGCCAAGGTGTGCTAGGTGGAAGCCCGGGTGGGTCGGCATCCCATGGGTGTCGAGTTGGGTGCCTGATGGGTGCTTCTTGTCAAGTTTTAGTCGTCGGGACTCATTTCGAGCCTTAGAGGTCGTTTCTTGTCCGGTTGCCCTGTCTTCGACCTGGGAACCCAATTTTGGTCCTCGGGTCCCATTTTTTTTTGTCTCGCATCCCACTTTTGGCCTGTGGCCTTTTCGGGGTCGATTCTCGTTTTGGGCATCAGAGCATGTTTCTTCTCCTAAAACCCAATATTTGTTTATTAAGTCTCGGAACACATTTTTGTTCTCGTGGACCCATCATGGGTCTTGGAACGCATTTGTGGTCCTTGGGTCCCATTTTGCATCCCGAAACTTGTGTTTTGGTGCTTGATCCCTATTTTGGGTGCCCACCTTGCACCAAGTGCGCACCCGGGGCAAACCGAGCGCCTTGGTGCACCGGGGCAAGATCGAGCGTGCACCCGAGGCGCCCCGAACATGCACCAAGGTGCACTCGGCCCACATGTGAGCGCAGGTCGTTGCGCCCGAGGTGGTGTGTGGGCACCGCGTTGCAGACGGGACACTGCACGCACACGACGCCCCGTCCAGGTGCACGCACGTAGGCCGGGCCGGGTGCACACCCGACGCCCTAGCAAGGTGCGCGCACACCGGGCAGGGCTCACACTTGGCGAACGGGGCGCACTTCGCGAGGGAGGGTGTGCACCTCGACGGGGGTGGGTGGCCGGGGTGGATTCGCACGTGGGTCGCGGTTTGCTAAGTACACACTGCGACAAGCTCATAACGGGTGCGATCATACCAGCGTTAGTGCACCGGATCCCATCAGAACTCCGCAGTTAAGCGCGCTTGGGCCGGAGTAGTACTGGGATGGGTGACCTCCCGGGAAGTCCCGGTGTTGCACCCTTTTTTAGTTTTTCGCCGGGCGTCGCAATGCTATTTGAATAAACCTTTTGCCCGTTTGCGTTCTCGTCGGGGCCGGGCCGGGCCGGGGTGCGCTGCCCGCACTACCGCGCGCGCGGGGGCGACACCGAGCGCGCACCCGAGGCGCCCCGAGCACACAGGCCACGGTGCAACCCGGGCGTTGTGCGCGCACCCCGGTGCGCCCGAGGTGCTGCGCGCGCACCCAGGTGAAATCGGTGTGCACCTCGGCCAGTGCGCGCTCGGTCGAGTCGCGCACGTTGGCCAAGGTGCACGGTGATGTTTCTTACTCTAAGGTTCCGCACCAGACGCCCGGGACAGGTGAGCGAAGCTGGGCGGGGCCGGGTGCGCGGCCGGGGCAGGTGCACGCAGCTGGAGAGAGCTTTGGAGCACACCAGAGGTGCGCACCTTGGAGCACACTTCGGAGCGCACCAATGATGCGCTCCATTCAAAAGTTTCCTGAAAAGGCAAAAAAAGTTGAGATTATAGAATTTCCCACTTGAGAGATTGTAAAAAAAAAAAATTTAAAATGAAGGAAACGCGGGTGCCAAGGTGTGCGCGCCCGGGTGCGCAGCCCAGCCAAGGTGTGCGCACCAAGGCGCCCACCCTGGCGAAGGTGCACGCAAGGTGCGCACCCGAGGCAAACCGGACAATTAACCCAACTTTCGACTTCGCGCGCACCTGCGCACCTTGGAGCGCACTTCGGAGCGCTCCTTGGTGCGCACCAATCTTGGGCACCTCGGAGTGCACCATGGCGCCCACCAAGGTGCGCACCCGGGGCAAACCGAGCTCCGACTTCGTGCGCACCTTGGAGCGCACGAAAGGTGCGCACCATGGCGCCCACCAAGGTGCGCAGCCCAGCCAAGGCGTGCGCATCAAGGTGCGCACCCTGGCGAAGGTGCGCACCCGGGGCAAACCGAGCTCCGACTTCGTGCGCACCTTGGAGCGCACAAAGGGTGCGCAACCCAGCCAAGGTGTGCGCACCCCGGGCAAACCGAGCTCCGAATCGTGCGCACCTTGGAGCACACTTCGGAGCCCTCCTTGGTGCGCACCGATGTTGCGCACCTCGGAGCGCACCCGGGGAAAACAATGCAATTAACCCGACTTTCGACTTCGTGGGCACCTCGGAGCGCTCTCGGGTTCGCACCTCGGAGCACACCGAGGTGCGCACCTTTGATGCGCTGCCTTCACCAATTTCCAGAAAAGGCAAGAAAACATTGAGAAGGTGTGCGCACCGAGGTGCCCACCCTGGCGAAGGTGCACGCGAGGTGCGCACCCGGGGCAAACCGGGCTCCGACTTCGTGCACGCCATGCTGCGCACCTTGGAGGGCCATGGTGCGCACCTTGGAGCACACTTCGGAGCGCTCAATGGTGCCCAACCCAGCCAAGGTGCCCACCGCGGCGAAGGTGCACGCGAGGTGCGCACCCGGGGCAAACCGGGCTCCGACTTCGTGCACGCCGCACCTTGGAGCACACTTCGGAGCGCTCCTTGGTGCGCACCAGGGCGCGCAACCCAGCCGAGGTGCCCACCCCGGCGAAGGTGCACGCGGGGTGCGCACCCGGGGCAAACCGGGCTCCGACTTCGTGCACGCCATGGTGCCCACCGCGGCGAAGGTGCACGCGAGGTGCGCACCCGGGGCAAACCGGGCTCCGACTTCGTGCACGCCGCACCTTGGAGCACACTTCGGAGCGCTCCTTGGTGCGCACCAGGGCGCGCAACCCAGCCGAGGTGCCCACCCCGGCGAAGGTGCACGCGAGGTGCGCACCCGGGGCAAACCGGGCTCCGACTTCGTGCACGCCATGGTGCCCACCGCGGCGAAGGTGCACGCGAGGTGCGCACCCGGGGCAAACCGGGCTCCGACTTCGTGCACGCCGCACCTTGGAGCACACTTCGGAGCGCTCCTTGGTGCGCACCATGGTGCCCACCAGGGCGCGCAACCCCGCCGAAGGTGCACGCGAGGTGCGCACCCGGGGCAAACCGGGCTCCGACTTCGTGCACGCCGCACCTTGGAGCACACTTCGGAGCGCTCCTTGGTGCGCACCAGGGCGCGCAACCCCGCCGAAGGTGCACGCGAGGTGCGCACCCGGGGCAAACCGGGCTCCGACTTCGTGCACGCCATGGTGCGCACCAGGGTGCCCACCGCGGCGAAGGTGCGCACCCGGGGCAAACCGGGCTCCGACTTCGTGCACGCCGCACCTTGGAGCACACTTCGGAGCGCTCCTTGGTGCGCACCAGGGCGCGCAACCCAGCCGAGGTGCCCACCCCGGCGAAGGTGCACGCGAGGTGCGCACCCGGGGCAAACCGGGCTCCGACTTCGTGCACGCCATGGTGCCCACCGCGGCGAAGGTGCGCACCCGGGGCAAACCGGGCTAGGACTTCGTGCACGCCGCACCTTGGAGCACACTTCGGAGCGCTCCTTGGTGCGCACCATGGTGCCCACCAGGCCGCGCAACCCAGCCAAGGTGTGCGCACCAAGGTGCACGCGAGGTGCGCACCCGGGGCAAACCGGGGTCCGGCTTCGTGCACGCCGCACCTTGGAGCACACATCGGGGCGCTCCCGGGTTCGCACCGGCGTTGCGCACCGTGGTGGGCACCTCGGAGCGCACCGTGGTGGGCACCTCGGAGCACACCAAGGTGGGCAGCGAGGTGCGCACCTTTGATGCGATGCCTTCACTAATTTCCATAAAAGGCAAAAAAAAACGAGATTTTAAAATTTCCGTTTTGAAAGATAGTGAGAAAAAGGGAATGCTGGTGCCATCTTGAGCCCGCCCTGGTGCGCAGCCCAGCCAAGGTGTGCGCACCAAGGTGCCCACCCTGGCGAAGGTGCGCGCCCGGGCAATTAACCCAACTTCCAACTTCGCGCGCGCCAGGGTGGGAGCGCACCCAACAACCGGGCCTGGGAAGAGCCAATGCGAGAAACCCCACCAAACGCTCTGACAAAAAAAGAGGGGGCGCTCCAGTAACCCCGCTTCGGAGCGCACCCTGGGCAAACCCAGCCAGGGTGCCCACCCCGGCCAAGGTGCAGGCGAGGTGCGCACCCGGGGCAAACCGGGCTCCGACAACGTGCACGCCGCACCTTGGAGCACACTTCGTAGCGCTCCCGGGTGCGCACCTCAGAGCACACCAAGGTGGGCAGCGAGGTGCGCACCTTTGATGCGCTGCCTTCACTAATTTCCAGAAAAGGCAAAAAAAAGAGGAGATTTTAAAATTTCCGTTTTGAAAGATAGTGAAAAAAACGGAACGCGGGTGCCATCTTGAGCCCGCCCTGGTGCACAGCCCAGGTAAGGTGCCCACCCTGGCAAAGGTGCGCACCCGGGCAATTAACCCTACTTCCGACTTCGTGCGCGCCAGGGTGGCAACCGGGCCTGGGAAGAGCCAATGCGAGAAACCCCACCAAACGCTCCGACAAAAAAAGAGGCGGCGCTCCAATAACCCCGCTTCGGAGCGCAGCCGGGGCAAACCCAGCCAAGGTGCCCACCCCGACGAAGGTGCACGCGAGGTGCGCACCCGGGGCAAACCGGGCTCCGACAACGTGCACGCAGCACCTTGGAGCACACTTCGAAGCACTCCCGGGTGCCCACCGGCGTTGCGCACCGTGGTGGGCAGCGAGGTGCGCACCTTTGATGCGCTGCCTTCACTAATTTCCAGAAAAGGCAAAAAAAAATGAGATTTTAAAATTTCCGTTTTGAAAGATAGTGAAAAAAACGGAACGCGGGTGCCATCTTGAGCCCGCCCTGGTGCGCAGCCCAGGCAAGGCATGCGCACCAAGGTGCCCACCCGCGGTGCACGCCCGGGGCAAACCGGGCTCCGACTTCGTGCAGGCCGCACCTTGGAGCACACTTCGGAGCGCTCCTTGGTGCGCACCATGGTGCCCACCAGGGCGCACCCGGGGCAAACCGGGCTCCGACTTCGTGCACGCCGCACCTTGGAGCACACATCGGAGCGCTCCCAGGTTCGCACCAGCGTTGCGCACCTTTGATGCGCTGCCTTCACTAATTTCCAGAAAAGGCAAAAAAAAACGATATTTTAAAATTTCCGTTCTGAAAGATAGTGAAAAAAACGGAACGCGGGTGCCATCTTGAGCCCTTCCTGGTGCGCAGCCCAGGCAAGTTGTGCGCACCAAGGTGCCCACCCTGGCGGAGGTGCGCGCCCGGGGCAAACCGGGCTCCGACTTCGTGCACTGCATGGTGCCCACCAAGGCGCGCAACCCAGCCAAGGTGCCCACCGCAGCGAAGGTGCACGCGAGGTGCGCACCCGAGGTGCACACCCGGGGCAAACCGAGCTCCGACTTCGTGCACGCCGCACCTTGGAGCACACTTCAGAGCGCTCCTTGGTGCGCACCAGGGCGCGCAACCCAGCCAAGGTGCTCACCCCGGCGAAGGTGCACGCGAGGTGCGCACCCGGGGCAAGCCGGGCTCGGACTTCGTGCACGCCGCACCTTGGAGCACACATCGGAGCGCTCCCGGGTTCGCACCAGCATTGCGCACCTTTGATGCGCTGCCTTCACTAATTTCCAGAAAAGGCAAAAAAAAAAAAAAAACGAGATTTTAAAATTTCCGTTTTGAAAGATAGTGAAAAAAACGGAACGCGGGTGCCATCTTGAGCCCGCCCTGGTGTGCAGCCCAGGCAAGTTGTGCGCACCAAGGCACCCACCCTGGCCAAGGTGGGTCACGGGGTGGGTCCTAGGGTGGGTAACGGGGTGGGTACTAAGGTGCGTGCCAAGGTGGGTCATGGGGTGGGTGCCAAGGTGGGCACCAGGGTGGGTGTGCACCAACCCTAGCCAGGGTAGGTCACGGGGTGGTTGTCGGGGTGGGCGTCAAGGAGCCAAGGTGGGTGGCAAGTAGCCAAGTTGCGTGCCAAGGTGGGTGTCGGGGTGGGTGCCAAGGATCCAAGGTGGGTGCCAAGGAACCAAGGTGGGTGTCTGGGTGGGTGCCGAGGTGGGAGCCAGGGTGGGTCCCAAGGTGAGTGCAAAGGTGGGTGCCAGGGTCAAGGTGAGTGCCAATGTGGGTTCCAAGGTGCCAGGGTCAGGGTGAGTGCCAATGTGGGTTCAAAGGTGCTAAGTTGGGTGCGAGGTTGGGTGCGAGGGTGGGTGGGTGCCAAGGTGTGCTAGGTGGAAGCCCGGGTGGGTCGGCATCCCATGGGTGTCGAGTTGGGTGCCTGATGGGTGCTTCTTGTCAAGTTTTAGTCGTCGGGACTCATTTCGAGCCTTAGAGGTCGTTTCTTGTCCGGTTGCCCTGTCTTCGACCTGGGAACCCAATTTTGGTCCTCGGGTCCCATTTTTTTTTGTCTCGCATCCCACTTTTGGCCTGTGGCCTTTTCGGGGTCGATTCTCGTTTTGGGCATCAGAGCATGTTTCTTCTCCTAAAACCCAATATTTGTTTATTAAGTCTCGGAACACATTTTTGTTCTCGTGGACCCATCATGGGTCTTGGAACGCATTTGTGGTCCTTGGGTCCCATTTTGCATCCCGAAACTTGTGTTTTGGTGCTTGATCCCTATTTTGGGTGCCCACCTTGCACCAAGTGCGCACCCGGGGCAAACCGAGCGCCTTGGTGCACCGGGGCAAGATCGAGCGTGCACCCGAGGCGCCCCGAACATGCACCAAGGTGCACTCGGCCCACATGTGAGCGCAGGTCGTTGCGCCCGAGGTGGTGTGTGGGCACCGCGTTGCAGACGGGACACTGCACGCACACGACGCCCCGTCCAGGTGCACGCACGTAGGCCGGGCCGGGTGCACACCCGACGCCCTAGCAAGGTGCGCGCACCCGGGCAGGGCTCACACTTGGCGAACGGGGCGCACTTCGCGAGGGAGGGTGTGCACCTCGACGGGGGTGGGTGGCCGGGGTGGATTCGCACGTGGGTCGCGGTTTGCTAAGTACACACTGCGACAAGCTCATAACGGGTGCGATCATACCAGCGTTAGTGCACCGGATCCCATCAGAACTCCGCAGTTAAGCGCGCTTGGGCCGGAGTAGTACTGGGATGGGTGACCTCCCGGGAAGTCCCGGTGTTGCACCCTTTTTTAGTTTTTCGCCGGGCGTCGCAATGCTATTTGAATAAACCTTTTGCCCGTTTGCGTTCTCGTCGGGGCCGGGCCGGGCCGGGGTGCGCTGCCCGCACTACCGCGCGCGCGGGGGGCGACACCGAGCGCGCACCCGAGGCGCCCCGAGCACACAGGCCACGGTGCAACCCGGGCGTTGTGCGCGCACCCCGGTGCGCCCGAGGTGCTGCGCGCGCACCCAGGTGAAATCGGTGTGCACCTCGGCCAGTGCGCGCTCGGTCGAGTCGCGCACGTTGGCCAAGGTGCACGGTGATGTTTCTTACTCTAAGGTTCCGCACCAGACGCCCGGGACAGGTGAGCGAAGCTGGGCGGGGCCGGGTGCGCGGCCGGGGCAGGTGCACGCAGCTGGAGAGAGCTTTGGAGCACACCAGAGGTGCGCACCTTGGAGCACACTTCGGAGCGCACCAATGATGCGCTCCATTCAAAAGTTTCCTGAAAAGGCAAAAAAAGTTGAGATTATAGAATTTCCCACTTGAGAGATTGTAAAAAAAAAAAATTTAAAATGAAGGAAACGCGGGTGCCAAGGTGTGCGCGCCCGGGTGCGCAGCCCAGCCAAGGTGTGCGCACCAAGGCGCCCACCCTGGCGAAGGTGCACGCAAGGTGCGCACCCGAGGCAAACCGGACAATTAACCCAACTTTCGACTTCGCGCGCACCTGCGCACCTTGGAGCGCACTTCGGAGCGCTCCTTGGTGCGCACCAATCTTGGGCACCTCGGAGTGCACCATGGCGCCCACCAAGGTGCGCACCCGGGGCAAACCGAGCTCCGACTTCGTGCGCACCTTGGAGCGCACGAAAGGTGCGCACCATGGCGCCCACCAAGGTGCGCAGCCCAGCCAAGGCGTGCGCATCAAGGTGCGCACCCGGGGCAAACCGAGCTCCGACTTCGTGCGCACCTTGGAGCGCACAAAGGGTGCGCAACCCAGCCAAGGTGTGCGCACCCCGGGCAAACCGAGCTCCGAATCGTGCGCACCTTGGAGCACACTTCGGAGCCCTCCTTGGTGCGCACCGATGTTGCGCACCTCGGAGCGCACCCGGGGAAAACAATGCAATTAACCCGACTTTCGACTTCGTGGGCACCTCGGAGCGCTCTCGGGTTCGCACCTCGGAGCACACCGAGGTGCGCACCTTTGATGCGCTGCCTTCACCAATTTCCAGAAAAGGCAAGAAAACATTGAGAAGGTGTGCGCACCGAGGTGCCCACCCTGGCGAAGGTGCACGCGAGGTGCGCACCCGGGGCAAACCGGGCTCCGACTTCGTGCACGCCATGCTGCGCACCTTGGAGGGCCATGGTGCGCACCTTGGAGCACACTTCGGAGCGCTCAATGGTGCCCAACCCAGCCAAGGTGCCCACCGCGGCGAAGGTGCACGCGAGGTGCGCACCCGGGGCAAACCGGGCTCCGACTTCGTGCACGCCGCACCTTGGAGCACACTTCGGAGCGCTCCTTGGTGCGCACCAGGGCGCGCAACCCAGCCGAGGTGCCCACCCCGGCGAAGGTGCACGCGGGGTGCGCACCCGGGGCAAACCGGGCTCCGACTTCGTGCACGCCATGGTGCCCACCGCGCCAAGGTGCACGCGAGGTGCGCACCCGGGGCAAACCGGGCTCCGACTTCGTGCACGCCGCACCTTGGAGCACACTTCGGAGCGCTCCTTGGTGCGCACCAGGGCGCGCAACCCAGCCGAGGTGCCCACCCCGGCGAAGGTGCACGCGAGGTGCGCACCCGGGGCAAACCGGGCTCCGACTTCGTGCACGCCATGGTGCCCACCGCGGCGAAGGTGCACGCGAGGTGCGCACCCGGGGCAAACCGGGCTCCGACTTCGTGCACGCCGCACCTTGGAGCACACTTCGGAGCGCTCCTTGGTGCGCACCATGGTGCCCACCAGGGCGCGCAACCCCGCCGAAGGTGCACGCGAGGTGCGCACCCGGGGCAAACCGGGCTCCGACTTCGTGCACGCCGCACCTTGGAGCACACTTCGGAGCGCTCCTTGGTGCGCACCAGGGCGCGCAACCCCGCCGAAGGTGCACGCGAGGTGCGCACCCGGGGCAAACCGGGCTCCGACTTCGTGCACGCCATGGTGCGCACCAGGGTGCCCACCGCGGCGAAGGTGCGCACCCGGGGCAAACCGGGCTCCGACTTCGTGCACGCCGCACCTTGGAGCACACTTCGGAGCGCTCCTTGGTGCGCACCAGGGCGCGCAACCCAGCCGAGGTGCCCACCCCGGCGAAGGTGCACGCGAGGTGCGCACCCGGGGCAAACCGGGCTCCGACTTCGTGCACGCCATGGTGCCCACCGCGGCGAAGGTGCGCACCCGGGGCAAACCGGGCTAGGACTTCGTGCACGCCGCACCTTGGAGCACACTTTGGAGCGCTCCTTGGTGCGCACCATGGTGCCCACCAGGCCGCGCAACCCAGCCAAGGTGTGCGCACCAAGGTGCACGCGAGGTGCGCACCCGGGGCAAACCGGGGTCCGGCTTCGTGCACGCCGCACCTTGGAGCACACATCGGGGCGCTCCCGGGTTCGCACCGGCGTTGCGCACCGTGGTGGGCACCTCGGAGCGCACCGTGGTGGGCACCTCGGAGCACACCAAGGTGGGCAGCGAGGTGCGCACCTTTGATGCGATGCCTTCACTAATTTCCATAAAAGGCAAAAAAAAACGAGATTTTAAAATTTCCGTTTTGAAAGATAGTGAGAAAAAGGGAATGCTGGTGCCATCTTGAGCCCGCCCTGGTGCGCAGCCCAGCCAAGGTGTGCGCACCAAGGTGCCCACCCTGGCGAAGGTGCGCGCCCGGGCAATTAACCCAACTTCCAACTTCGCGCGCGCCAGGGTGGGAGCGCACCCAACAACCGGGCCTGGGAAGAGCCAATGCGAGAAACCCCACCAAACGCTCTGACAAAAAAAGAGGGGGCGCTCCAGTAACCCCGCTTCGGAGCGCACCCTGGGCAAACCCAGCCAGGGTGCCCACCCCGGCCAAGGTGCAGGCGAGGTGCGCACCCGGGGCAAACCGGGCTCCGACAACGTGCACGCCGCACCTTGGAGCACACTTCGTAGCGCTCCCGGGTGCGCACCTCAGAGCACACCAAGGTGGGCAGCGAGGTGCGCACCTTTGATGCGCTGCCTTCACTAATTTCCAGAAAAGGCAAAAAAAAGAGGAGATTTTAAAATTTCCGTTTTGAAAGATAGTGAAAAAAACGGAACGCGGGTGCCATCTTGAGCCCGCCCTGGTGCACAGCCCAGGTAAGGTGCCCACCCTGGCAAAGGTGCGCACCCGGGCAATTAACCCTACTTCCGACTTCGTGCGCGCCAGGGTGGCAACCGGGCCTGGGAAGAGCCAATGCGAGAAACCCCACCAAACGCTCCGACAAAAAAAGAGGCGGCGCTCCAATAACCCCGCTTCGGAGCGCAGCCGGGGCAAACCCAGCCAAGGTGCCCACCCCGACGAAGGTGCACGCGAGGTGCGCACCCGGGGCAAACCGGGCTCCGACAACGTGCACGCAGCACCTTGGAGCACACTTCGAAGCACTCCCGGGTGCCCACCGGCGTTGCGCACCGTGGTGGGCAGCGAGGTGCGCACCTTTGATGCGCTGCCTTCACTAATTTCCAGAAAAGGCAAAAAAAAATGAGATTTTAAAATTTCCGTTTTGAAAGATAGTGAAAAAAACGGAACGCGGGTGCCATCTTGAGCCCGCCCTGGTGCGCAGCCCAGGCAAGGCATGCGCACCAAGGTGCCCACCCGCGGTGCACGCCCGGGGCAAACCGGGCTCCGACTTCGTGCAGGCCGCACCTTGGAGCACACTTCGGAGCGCTCCTTGGTGCGCACCATGGTGCCCACCAGGGCGCACCCGGGGCAAACCGGGCTCCGACTTCGTGCACGCCGCACCTTGGAGCACACATCGGAGCGCTCCCAGGTTCGCACCAGCGTTGCGCACCTTTGATGCGCTGCCTTCACTAATTTCCAGAAAAGGCAAAAAAAAACGATATTTTAAAATTTCCGTTCTGAAAGATAGTGAAAAAAACGGAACGCGGGTGCCATCTTGAGCCCTTCCTGGTGCGCAGCCCAGGCAAGTTGTGCGCACCAAGGTGCCCACCCTGGCGGAGGTGCGCGCCCGGGGCAAACCGGGCTCCGACTTCGTGCACTGCATGGTGCCCACCAAGGCGCGCAACCCAGCCAAGGTGCCCACCGCAGCGAAGGTGCACGCGAGGTGCGCACCCGAGGTGCACACCCGGGGCAAACCGAGCTCCGACTTCGTGCACGCCGCACCTTGGAGCACACTTCAGAGCGCTCCTTGGTGCGCACCAGGGCGCGCAACCCAGCCAAGGTGCTCACCCCGGCGAAGGTGCACGCGAGGTGCGCACCCGGGGCAAGCCGGGCTCGGACTTCGTGCACGCCGCACCTTGGAGCACACATCGGAGCGCTCCCGGGTTCGCACCAGCATTGCGCACCTTTGATGCGCTGCCTTCACTAATTTCCAGAAAAGGCAAAAAAAAAAAAAAAACGAGATTTTAAAATTTCCGTTTTGAAAGATAGTGAAAAAAACGGAACGCGGGTGCCATCTTGAGCCCGCCCTGGTGTGCAGCCCAGGCAAGTTGTGCGCACCAAGGCACCCACCCTGGCCAAGGTGGGTCACGGGGTGGGTCCTAGGGTGGGTAACGGGGTGGGTACTAAGGTGCGTGCCAAGGTGGGTCATGGGGTGGGTGCCAAGGTGGGCACCAGGGTGGGTGTGCACCAACCCTAGCCAGGGTAGGTCACGGGGTGGTTGTCGGGGTGGGCGTCAAGGAGCCAAGGTGGGTGGCAAGTAGCCAAGTTGCGTGCCAAGGTGGGTGTCGGGGTGGGTGCCAAGGATCCAAGGTGGGTGCCAAGGAACCAAGGTGGGTGTCTGGGTGGGTGCCGAGGTGGGAGCCAGGGTGGGTCCCAAGGTGAGTGCAAAGGTGGGTGCCAGGGTCAAGGTGAGTGCCAATGTGGGTTCCAAGGTGCCAGGGTCAGGGTGAGTGCCAATGTGGGTTCAAAGGTGCTAAGTTGGGTGCGAGGTTGGGTGCGAGGGTGGGTGGGTGCCAAGGTGTGCTAGGTGGAAGCCCGGGTGGGTCGGCATCCCATGGGTGTCGAGTTGGGTGCCTGATGGGTGCTTCTTGTCAAGTTTTAGTCGTCGGGACTCATTTCGAGCCTTAGAGGTCGTTTCTTGTCCGGTTGCCCTGTCTTCGACCTGGGAACCCAATTTTGGTCCTCGGGTCCCATTTTTTTTTGTCTCGCATCCCACTTTTGGCCTGTGGCCTTTTCGGGGTCGATTCTCGTTTTGGGCATCAGAGCATGTTTCTTCTCCTAAAACCCAATATTTGTTTATTAAGTCTCGGAACACATTTTTGTTCTCGTGGACCCATCATGGGTCTTGGAACGCATTTGTGGTCCTTGGGTCCCATTTTGCATCCCGAAACTTGTGTTTTGGTGCTTGATCCCTATTTTGGGTGCCCACCTTGCACCAAGTGCGCACCCGGGGCAAACCGAGCGCCTTGGTGCACCGGGGCAAGATCGAGCGTGCACCCGAGGCGCCCCGAACATGCACCAAGGTGCACTCGGCCCACATGTGAGCGCAGGTCGTTGCGCCCGAGGTGGTGTGTGGGCACCGCGTTGCAGACGGGACACTGCACGCACACGACGCCCCGTCCAGGTGCACGCACGTAGGCCGGGCCGGGTGCACACCCGACGCCCTAGCAAGGTGCGCGCACCCGGGCAGGGCTCACACTTGGCGAACGGGGCGCACTTCGCGAGGGAGGGTGTGCACCTCGACGGGGGTGGGTGGCCGGGGTGGATTCGCACGTGGGTCGCGGTTTGCTAAGTACACACTGCGACAAGCTCATAACGGGTGCGATCATACCAGCGTTAGTGCACCGGATCCCATCAGAACTCCGCAGTTAAGCGCGCTTGGGCCGGAGTAGTACTGGGATGGGTGACCTCCCGGGAAGTCCCGGTGTTGCACCCTTTTTTAGTTTTTCGCCGGGCGTCGCAATGCTATTTGAATAAACCTTTTGCCCGTTTGCGTTCTCGTCGGGGCCGGGCCGGGCCGGGGTGCGCTGCCCGCACTACCGCGCGCGCGGGGGCGACACCGAGCGCGCACCCGAGGCGCCCCGAGCACACAGGCCACGGTGCAACCCGGGCGTTGTGCGCGCACCCCGGTGCGCCCGAGGTGCTGCGCGCGCACCCAGGTGAAATCGGTGTGCACCTCGGCCAGTGCGCGCTCGGTCGAGTCGCGCACGTTGGCCAAGGTGCACGGTGATGTTTCTTACTCTAAGGTTCCGCACCAGACGCCCGGGACAGGTGAGCGAAGCTGGGCGGGGCCGGGTGCGCGACCGGGGCAGGTGCACGCAGCTGGAGAGAGCTTTGGAGCACACCAGAGGTGCGCACCTTGGAGCACACTTCGGAGCGCACCAATGATGCGCTCCATTCAAAAGTTTCCTGAAAAGGCAAAAAAAGTTGAGATTATAGAATTTCCCACTTGAGAGATTGTAAAAAAAAAAAATTTAAAATGAAGGAAACGCGGGTGCCAAGGTGTGCGCGCCCGGGTGCGCAGCCCAGCCAAGGTGTGCGCACCAAGGCGCCCACCCTGGCGAAGGTGCACGCAAGGTGCGCACCCGAGGCAAACCGGACAATTAACCCAACTTTCGACTTCGCGCGCACCTGCGCACCTTGGAGCGCACTTCGGAGCGCTCCTTGGTGCGCACCAATCTTGGGCACCTCGGAGTGCACCATGGCGCCCACCAAGGTGCGCACCCGGGGCAAACCGAGCTCCGACTTCGTGCGCACCTTGGAGCGCACGAAAGGTGCGCACCATGGCGCCCACCAAGGTGCGCAGCCCAGCCAAGGCGTGCGCATCAAGGTGCGCACCCTGGCGAAGGTGCGCACCCGGGGCAAACCGAGCTCCGACTTCGTGCGCACCTTGGAGCGCACAAAGGGTGCGCAACCCAGCCAAGGTGTGCGCACCCCGGGCAAACCGAGCTCCGAATCGTGCGCACCTTGGAGCACACTTCGGAGCCCTCCTTGGTGCGCACCGATGTTGCGCACCTCGGAGCGCACCCGGGGAAAACAATGCAATTAACCCGACTTTCGACTTCGTGGGCACCTCGGAGCGCTCTCGGGTTCGCACCTCGGAGCACACCGAGGTGCGCACCTTTGATGCGCTGCCTTCACCAATTTCCAGAAAAGGCAAGAAAACATTGAGAAGGTGTGCGCACCGAGGTGCCCACCCTGGCGAAGGTGCACGCGAGGTGCGCACCCGGGGCAAACCGGGCTCCGACTTCGTGCACGCCATGCTGCGCACCTTGGAGGGCCATGGTGCGCACCTTGGAGCACACTTCGGAGCGCTCAATGGTGCCCAACCCAGCCAAGGTGCCCACCGCGGCGAAGGTGCACGCGAGGTGCGCACCCGGGGCAAACCGGGCTCCGACTTCGTGCACGCCGCACCTTGGAGCACACTTCGGAGCGCTCCTTGGTGCGCACCAGGGCGCGCAACCCAGCCGAGGTGCCCACCCCGGCGAAGGTGCACGCGGGGTGCGCACCCGGGGCAAACCGGGCTCCGACTTCGTGCACGCCATGGTGCCCACCGCGCCAAGGTGCACGCGAGGTGCGCACCCGGGGCAAACCGGGCTCCGACTTCGTGCACGCCGCACCTTGGAGCACACTTCGGAGCGCTCCTTGGTGCGCACCAGGGCGCGCAACCCAGCCGAGGTGCCCACCCCGGCGAAGGTGCACGCGAGGTGCGCACCCGGGGCAAACCGGGCTCCGACTTCGTGCACGCCATGGTGCCCACCGCGGCGAAGGTGCACGCGAGGTGCGCACCCGGGGCAAACCGGGCTCCGACTTCGTGCACGCCGCACCTTGGAGCACACTTCGGAGCGCTCCTTGGTGCGCACCATGGTGCCCACCAGGGCGCGCAACCCCGCCGAAGGTGCACGCGAGGTGCGCACCCGGGGCAAACCGGGCTCCGACTTCGTGCACGCCGCACCTTGGAGCACACTTCGGAGCGCTCCTTGGTGCGCACCAGGGCGCGCAACCCCGCCGAAGGTGCACGCGAGGTGCGCACCCGGGGCAAACCGGGCTCCGACTTCGTGCACGCCATGGTGCGCACCAGGGTGCCCACCGCGGCGAAGGTGCGCACCCGGGGCAAACCGGGCTCCGACTTCGTGCACGCCGCACCTTGGAGCACACTTCGGAGCGCTCCTTGGTGCGCACCAGGGCGCGCAACCCAGCCGAGGTGCCCACCCCGGCGAAGGTGCACGCGAGGTGCGCACCCGGGGCAAACCGGGCTCCGACTTCGTGCACGCCATGGTGCCCACCGCGGCGAAGGTGCGCACCCGGGGCAAACCGGGCTAGGACTTCGTGCACGCCGCACCTTGGAGCACACTTCGGAGCGCTCCTTGGTGCGCACCATGGTGCCCACCAGGCCGCGCAACCCAGCCAAGGTGTGCGCACCAAGGTGCACGCGAGGTGCGCACCCGGGGCAAACCGGGGTCCGGCTTCGTGCACGCCGCACCTTGGAGCACACATCGGGGCGCTCCCGGGTTCGCACCGGCGTTGCGCACCGTGGTGGGCACCTCGGAGCGCACCGTGGTGGGCACCTCGGAGCACACCAAGGTGGGCAGCGAGGTGCGCACCTTTGATGCGATGCCTTCACTAATTTCCATAAAAGGCAAAAAAAAACGAGATTTTAAAATTTCCGTTTTGAAAGATAGTGAGAAAAAGGGAATGCTGGTGCCATCTTGAGCCCGCCCTGGTGCGCAGCCCAGCCAAGGTGTGCGCACCAAGGTGCCCACCCTGGCGAAGGTGCGCGCCCGGGCAATTAACCCAACTTCCAACTTCGCGCGCGCCAGGGTGGGAGCGCACCCAACAACCGGGCCTGGGAAGAGCCAATGCGAGAAACCCCACCAAACGCTCTGACAAAAAAAGAGGGGGCGCTCCAGTAACCCCGCTTCGGAGCGCACCCTGGGCAAACCCAGCCAGGGTGCCCACCCCGGCCAAGGTGCAGGCGAGGTGCGCACCCGGGGCAAACCGGGCTCCGACAACGTGCACGCCGCACCTTGGAGCACACTTCGTAGCGCTCCCGGGTGCGCACCTCAGAGCACACCAAGGTGGGCAGCGAGGTGCGCACCTTTGATGCGCTGCCTTCACTAATTTCCAGAAAAGGCAAAAAAAAGAGGAGATTTTAAAATTTCCGTTTTGAAAGATAGTGAAAAAAACGGAACGCGGGTGCCATCTTGAGCCCGCCCTGGTGCACAGCCCAGGTAAGGTGCCCACCCTGGCAAAGGTGCGCACCCGGGCAATTAACCCTACTTCCGACTTCGTGCGCGCCAGGGTGGCAACCGGGCCTGGGAAGAGCCAATGCGAGAAACCCCACCAAACGCTCCGACAAAAAAAGAGGCGGCGCTCCAATAACCCCGCTTCGGAGCGCAGCCGGGGCAAACCCAGCCAAGGTGCCCACCCCGACGAAGGTGCACGCGAGGTGCGCACCCGGGGCAAACCGGGCTCCGACAACGTGCACGCAGCACCTTGGAGCACACTTCGAAGCACTCCCGGGTGCCCACCGGCGTTGCGCACCGTGGTGGGCAGCGAGGTGCGCACCTTTGATGCGCTGCCTTCACTAATTTCCAGAAAAGGCAAAAAAAAATGAGATTTTAAAATTTCCGTTTTGAAAGATAGTGAAAAAAACGGAACGCGGGTGCCATCTTGAGCCCGCCCTGGTGCGCAGCCCAGGCAAGGCATGCGCACCAAGGTGCCCACCCGCGGTGCACGCCCGGGGCAAACCGGGCTCCGACTTCGTGCAGGCCGCACCTTGGAGCACACTTCGGAGCGCTCCTTGGTGCGCACCATGGTGCCCACCAGGGCGCACCCGGGGCAAACCGGGCTCCGACTTCGTGCACGCCGCACCTTGGAGCACACATCGGAGCGCTCCCAGGTTCGCACCAGCGTTGCGCACCTTTGATGCGCTGCCTTCACTAATTTCCAGAAAAGGCAAAAAAAAACGATATTTTAAAATTTCCGTTCTGAAAGATAGTGAAAAAAACGGAACGCGGGTGCCATCTTGAGCCCTTCCTGGTGCGCAGCCCAGGCAAGTTGTGCGCACCAAGGTGCCCACCCTGGCGGAGGTGCGCGCCCGGGGCAAACCGGGCTCCGACTTCGTGCACTGCATGGTGCCCACCAAGGCGCGCAACCCAGCCAAGGTGCCCACCGCAGCGAAGGTGCACGCGAGGTGCGCACCCGAGGTGCACACCCGGGGCAAACCGAGCTCCGACTTCGTGCACGCCGCACCTTGGAGCACACTTCAGAGCGCTCCTTGGTGCGCACCAGGGCGCGCAACCCAGCCAAGGTGCTCACCCCGGCGAAGGTGCACGCGAGGTGCGCACCCGGGGCAAGCCGGGCTCGGACTTCGTGCACGCCGCACCTTGGAGCACACATCGGAGCGCTCCCGGGTTCGCACCAGCATTGCGCACCTTTGATGCGCTGCCTTCACTAATTTCCAGAAAAGGCAAAAAAAAAAAAAAAACGAGATTTTAAAATTTCCGTTTTGAAAGATAGTGAAAAAAACGGAACGCGGGTGCCATCTTGAGCCCGCCCTGGTGTGCAGCCCAGGCAAGTTGTGCGCACCAAGGCACCCACCCTGGCCAAGGTGGGTCACGGGGTGGGTCCTAGGGTGGGTAACGGGGTGGGTACTAAGGTGCGTGCCAAGGTGGGTCATGGGGTGGGTGCCAAGGTGGGCACCAGGGTGGGTGTGCACCAACCCTAGCCAGGGTAGGTCACGGGGTGGTTGTCGGGGTGGGCGTCAAGGAGCCAAGGTGGGTGGCAAGTAGCCAAGTTGCGTGCCAAGGTGGGTGTCGGGGTGGGTGCCAAGGATCCAAGGTGGGTGCCAAGGAACCAAGGTGGGTGTCTGGGTGGGTGCCGAGGTGGGAGCCAGGGTGGGTCCCAAGGTGAGTGCAAAGGTGGGTGCCAGGGTCAAGGTGAGTGCCAATGTGGGTTCCAAGGTGCCAGGGTCAGGGTGAGTGCCAATGTGGGTTCAAAGGTGCTAAGTTGGGTGCGAGGTTGGGTGCGAGGGTGGGTGGGTGCCAAGGTGTGCTAGGTGGAAGCCCGGGTGGGTCGGCATCCCATGGGTGTCGAGTTGGGTGCCTGATGGGTGCTTCTTGTCAAGTTTTAGTCGTCGGGACTCATTTCGAGCCTTAGAGGTCGTTTCTTGTCCGGTTGCCCTGTCTTCGACCTGGGAACCCAATTTTGGTCCTCGGGTCCCATTTTTTTTTGTCTCGCATCCCACTTTTGGCCTGTGGCCTTTTCGGGGTCGATTCTCGTTTTGGGCATCAGAGCATGTTTCTTCTCCTAAAACCCAATATTTGTTTATTAAGTCTCGGAACACATTTTTGTTCTCGTGGACCCATCATGGGTCTTGGAACGCATTTGTGGTCCTTGGGTCCCATTTTGCATCCCGAAACTTGTGTTTTGGTGCTTGATCCCTATTTTGGGTGCCCACCTTGCACCAAGTGCGCACCCGGGGCAAACCGAGCGCCTTGGTGCACCGGGGCAAGATCGAGCGTGCACCCGAGGCGCCCCGAACATGCACCAAGGTGCACTCGGCCCACATGTGAGCGCAGGTCGTTGCGCCCGAGGTGGTGTGTGGGCACCGCGTTGCAGACGGGACACTGCACGCACACGACGCCCCGTCCAGGTGCACGCACGTAGGCCGGGCCGGGTGCACACCCGACGCCCTAGCAAGGTGCGCGCACCCGGGCAGGGCTCACACTTGGCGAACGGGGCGCACTTCGCGAGGGAGGGTGTGCACCTCGACGGGGGTGGGTGGCCGGGGTGGATTCGCACGTGGGTCGCGGTTTGCTAAGTACACACTGCGACAAGCTCATAACGGGTGCGATCATACCAGCGTTAGTGCACCGGATCCCATCAGAACTCCGCAGTTAAGCGCGCTTGGGCCGGAGTAGTACTGGGATGGGTGACCTCCCGGGAAGTCCCGGTGTTGCACCCTTTCTTAGTTTTTCGCCGGGCGTCGCAATGCTATTTGAATAAACCTTTTGCCCGTTTGCGTTCTCGTCGGGGCCGGGCCGGGCCGGGGTGCGCTGCCCGCACTACCGCGCGCGCGGGGGCGACACCGAGCGCGCACCCGAGGCGCCCCGAGCACACAGGCCACGGTGCAACCCGGGCGTTGTGCGCGCACCCCGGTGCGCCCGAGGTGCTGCGCGCGCACCCAGGTGAAATCGGTGTGCACCTCGGCCAGTGCGCGCTCGGTCGAGTCGCGCACGTTGGCCAAGGTGCACGGTGATGTTTCTTACTCTAAGGTTCCGCACCAGACGCCCGGGACAGGTGAGCGAAGCTGGGCGGGGCCGGGTGCGCGGCCGGGGCAGGTGCACGCAGCTGGAGAGAGCTTTGGAGCACACCAGAGGTGCGCACCTTGGAGCACACTTCGGAGCGCACCAATGATGCGCTCCATTCAAAAGTTTCCTGAAAAGGCAAAAAAAGTTGAGATTATAGAATTTCCCACTTGAGAGATTGTAAAAAAAAAAAATTTAAAATGAAGGAAACGCGGGTGCCAAGGTGTGCGCGCCCGGGTGCGCAGCCCAGCCAAGGTGTGCGCACCAAGGCGCCCACCCTGGCGAAGGTGCACGCAAGGTGCGCACCCGAGGCAAACCGGACAATTAACCCAACTTTCGACTTCGCGCGCACCTGCGCACCTTGGAGCGCACTTCGGAGCGCTCCTTGGTGCGCACCAATCTTGGGCACCTCGGAGTGCACCATGGCGCCCACCAAGGTGCGCACCCGGGGCAAACCGAGCTCCGACTTCGTGCGCACCTTGGAGCGCACGAAAGGTGCGCACCATGGCGCCCACCAAGGTGCGCAGCCCAGCCAAGGCGTGCGCATCAAGGTGCGCACCCTGGCGAAGGTGCGCACCCGGGGCAAACCGAGCTCCGACTTCGTGCGCACCTTGGAGCGCACAAAGGGTGCGCAACCCAGCCAAGGTGTGCGCACCCCGGGCAAACCGAGCTCCGAATCGTGCGCACCTTGGAGCACACTTCGGAGCCCTCCTTGGTGCGCACCGATGTTGCGCACCTCGGAGCGCACCCGGGGAAAACAATGCAATTAACCCGACTTTCGACTTCGTGGGCACCTCGGAGCGCTCTCGGGTTCGCACCTCGGAGCACACCGAGGTGCGCACCTTTGATGCGCTGCCTTCACCAATTTCCAGAAAAGGCAAGAAAACATTGAGAAGGTGTGCGCACCGAGGTGCCCACCCTGGCGAAGGTGCACGCGAGGTGCGCACCCGGGGCAAACCGGGCTCCGACTTCGTGCACGCCATGCTGCGCACCTTGGAGGGCCATGGTGCGCACCTTGGAGCACACTTCGGAGCGCTCAATGGTGCCCAACCCAGCCAAGGTGCCCACCGCGGCGAAGGTGCACGCGAGGTGCGCACCCGGGGCAAACCGGGCTCCGACTTCGTGCACGCCGCACCTTGGAGCACACTTCGGAGCGCTCCTTGGTGCGCACCAGGGCGCGCAACCCAGCCGAGGTGCCCACCCCGGCGAAGGTGCACGCGGGGTGCGCACCCGGGGCAAACCGGGCTCCGACTTCGTGCACGCCATGGTGCCCACCGCGGCGAAGGTGCACGCGAGGTGCGCACCCGGGGCAAACCGGGCTCCGACTTCGTGCACGCCGCACCTTGGAGCACACTTCGGAGCGCTCCTTGGTGCGCACCAGGGCGCGCAACCCAGCCGAGGTGCCCACCCCGGCGAAGGTGCACGCGAGGTGCGCACCCGGGGCAAACCGGGCTCCGACTTCGTGCACGCCATGGTGCCCACCGCGGCGAAGGTGCACGCGAGGTGCGCACCCGGGGCAAACCGGGCTCCGACTTCGTGCACGCCGCACCTTGGAGCACACTTCGGAGCGCTCCTTGGTGCGCACCATGGTGCCCACCAGGGCGCGCAACCCCGCCGAAGGTGCACGCGAGGTGCGCACCCGGGGCAAACCGGGCTCCGACTTCGTGCACGCCGCACCTTGGAGCACACTTCGGAGCGCTCCTTGGTGCGCACCAGGGCGCGCAACCCCGCCGAAGGTGCACGCGAGGTGCGCACCCGGGGCAAACCGGGCTCCGACTTCGTGCACGCCATGGTGCGCACCAGGGTGCCCACCGCGGCGAAGGTGCGCACCCGGGGCAAACCGGGCTCCGACTTCGTGCACGCCGCACCTTGGAGCACACTTCGGAGCGCTCCTTGGTGCGCACCAGGGCGCGCAACCCAGCCGAGGTGCCCACCCCGGCGAAGGTGCACGCGAGGTGCGCACCCGGGGCAAACCGGGCTCCGACTTCGTGCACGCCATGGTGCCCACCGCGGCGAAGGTGCGCACCCGGGGCAAACCGGGCTAGGACTTCGTGCACGCCGCACCTTGGAGCACACTTCGGAGCGCTCCTTGGTGCGCACCATGGTGCCCACCAGGCCGCGCAACCCAGCCAAGGTGTGCGCACCAAGGTGCACGCGAGGTGCGCACCCGGGGCAAACCGGGGTCCGGCTTCGTGCACGCCGCACCTTGGAGCACACATCGGGGCGCTCCCGGGTTCGCACCGGCGTTGCGCACCGTGGTGGGCACCTCGGAGCGCACCGTGGTGGGCACCTCGGAGCACACCAAGGTGGGCAGCGAGGTGCGCACCTTTGATGCGATGCCTTCACTAATTTCCATAAAAGGCAAAAAAAAACGAGATTTTAAAATTTCCGTTTTGAAAGATAGTGAGAAAAAGGGAATGCTGGTGCCATCTTGAGCCCGCCCTGGTGCGCAGCCCAGCCAAGGTGTGCGCACCAAGGTGCCCACCCTGGCGAAGGTGCGCGCCCGGGCAATTAACCCAACTTCCAACTTCGCGCGCGCCAGGGTGGGAGCGCACCCAACAACCGGGCCTGGGAAGAGCCAATGCGAGAAACCCCACCAAACGCTCTGACAAAAAAAGAGGGGGCGCTCCAGTAACCCCGCTTCGGAGCGCACCCTGGGCAAACCCAGCCAGGGTGCCCACCCCGGCCAAGGTGCAGGCGAGGTGCGCACCCGGGGCAAACCGGGCTCCGACAACGTGCACGCCGCACCTTGGAGCACACTTCGTAGCGCTCCCGGGTGCGCACCTCAGAGCACACCAAGGTGGGCAGCGAGGTGCGCACCTTTGATGCGCTGCCTTCACTAATTTCCAGAAAAGGCAAAAAAAAGAGGAGATTTTAAAATTTCCGTTTTGAAAGATAGTGAAAAAAACGGAACGCGGGTGCCATCTTGAGCCCGCCCTGGTGCACAGCCCAGGTAAGGTGCCCACCCTGGCAAAGGTGCGCACCCGGGCAATTAACCCTACTTCCGACTTCGTGCGCGCCAGGGTGGCAACCGGGCCTGGGAAGAGCCAATGCGAGAAACCCCACCAAACGCTCCGACAAAAAAAGAGGCGGCGCTCCAATAACCCCGCTTCGGAGCGCAGCCGGGGCAAACCCAGCCAAGGTGCCCACCCCGACGAAGGTGCACGCGAGGTGCGCACCCGGGGCAAACCGGGCTCCGACAACGTGCACGCAGCACCTTGGAGCACACTTCGAAGCACTCCCGGGTGCCCACCGGCGTTGCGCACCGTGGTGGGCAGCGAGGTGCGCACCTTTGATGTGCTGCCTTCACTAATTTCCAGAAAAGGCAAAAAAAAATGAGATTTTAAAATTTCCGTTTTGAAAGATAGTGAAAAAAACGGAACGCGGGTGCCATCTTGAGCCCGCCCTGGTGCGCAGCCCAGGCAAGGCATGCGCACCAAGGTGCCCACCCGCGGTGCACGCCCGGGGCAAACCGGGCTCCGACTTCGTGCAGGCCGCACCTTGGAGCACACTTCGGAGCGCTCCTTGGTGCGCACCATGGTGCCCACCAGGGCGCACCCGGGGCAAACCGGGCTCCGACTTCGTGCACGCCGCACCTTGGAGCACACATCGGAGCGCTCCCAGGTTCGCACCAGCGTTGCGCACCTTTGATGCGCTGCCTTCACTAATTTCCAGAAAAGGCAAAAAAAAACGATATTTTAAAATTTCCGTTCTGAAAGATAGTGAAAAAAACGGAACGCGGGTGCCATCTTGAGCCCTTCCTGGTGCGCAGCCCAGGCAAGTTGTGCGCACCAAGGTGCCCACCCTGGCGGAGGTGCGCGCCCGGGGCAAACCGGGCTCCGACTTCGTGCACTGCATGGTGCCCACCAAGGCGCGCAACCCAGCCAAGGTGCCCACCGCAGCGAAGGTGCACGCGAGGTGCGCACCCGAGGTGCACACCCGGGGCAAACCGAGCTCCGACTTCGTGCACGCCGCACCTTGGAGCACACTTCAGAGCGCTCCTTGGTGCGCACCAGGGCGCGCAACCCAGCCAAGGTGCTCACCCCGGCGAAGGTGCACGCGAGGTGCGCACCCGGGGCAAGCCGGGCTCGGACTTCGTGCACGCCGCACCTTGGAGCACACATCGGAGCGCTCCCGGGTTCGCACCAGCATTGCGCACCTTTGATGCGCTGCCTTCACTAATTTCCAGAAAAGGCAAAAAAAAAAAAAAAACGAGATTTTAAAATTTCCGTTTTGAAAGATAGTGAAAAAAACGGAACGCGGGTGCCATCTTGAGCCCGCCCTGGTGTGCAGCCCAGGCAAGTTGTGCGCACCAAGGCACCCACCCTGGCCAAGGTGGGTCACGGGGTGGGTCCTAGGGTGGGTAACGGGGTGGGTACTAAGGTGCGTGCCAAGGTGGGTCATGGGGTGGGTGCCAAGGTGGGCACCAGGGTGGGTGTGCACCAACCCTAGCCAGGGTAGGTCACGGGGTGGTTGTCGGGGTGGGCGTCAAGGAGCCAAGGTGGGTGGCAAGTAGCCAAGTTGCGTGCCAAGGTGGGTGTCGGGGTGGGTGCCAAGGATCCAAGGTGGGTGCCAAGGAACCAAGGTGGGTGTCTGGGTGGGTGCCGAGGTGGGAGCCAGGGTGGGTCCCAAGGTGAGTGCAAAGGTGGGTGCCAGGGTCAAGGTGAGTGCCAATGTGGGTTCCAAGGTGCCAGGGTCAGGGTGAGTGCCAATGTGGGTTCAAAGGTGCTAAGTTGGGTGCGAGGTTGGGTGCGAGGGTGGGTGGGTGCCAAGGTGTGCTAGGTGGAAGCCCGGGTGGGTCGGCATCCCATGGGTGTCGAGTTGGGTGCCTGATGGGTGCTTCTTGTCAAGTTTTAGTCGTCGGGACTCATTTCGAGCCTTAGAGGTCGTTTCTTGTCCGGTTGCCCTGTCTTCGACCTGGGAACCCAATTTTGGTCCTCGGGTCCCATTTTTTTTTGTCTCGCATCCCACTTTTGGCCTGTGGCCTTTTCGGGGTCGATTCTCGTTTTGGGCATCAGAGCATGTTTCTTCTCCTAAAACCCAATATTTGTTTATTAAGTCTCGGAACACATTTTTGTTCTCGTGGACCCATCATGGGTCTTGGAACGCATTTGTGGTCCTTGGGTCCCATTTTGCATCCCGAAACTTGTGTTTTGGTGCTTGATCCCTATTTTGGGTGCCCACCTTGCACCAAGTGCGCACCCGGGGCAAACCGAGCGCCTTGGTGCACCGGGGCAAGATCGAGCGTGCACCCGAGGCGCCCCGAACATGCACCAAGGTGCACTCGGCCCACATGTGAGCGCAGGTCGTTGCGCCCGAGGTGGTGTGTGGGCACCGCGTTGCAGACGGGACACTGCACGCACACGACGCCCCGTCCAGGTGCACGCACGTAGGCCGGGCCGGGTGCACACCCGACGCCCTAGCAAGGTGCGCGCACCCGGGCAGGGCTCACACTTGGCGAACGGGGCGCACTTCGCGAGGGAGGGTGTGCACCTCGACGGGGGTGGGTGGCCGGGGTGGATTCGCACGTGGGTCGCGGTTTGCTAAGTACACACTGCGACAAGCTCATAACGGGTGCGATCATACCAGCGTTAGTGCACCGGATCCCATCAGAACTCCGCAGTTAAGCGCGCTTGGGCCGGAGTAGTACTGGGATGGGTGACCTCCCGGGAAGTCCCGGTGTTGCACCCTTTCTTAGTTTTTCGCCGGGCGTCGCAATGCTATTTGAATAAACCTTTTGCCCGTTTGCGTTCTCGTCGGGGCCGGGCCGGGCCGGGGTGCGCTGCCCGCACTACCGCGCGCGCGGGGGCGACACCGAGCGCGCACCCGAGGCGCCCCGAGCACACAGGCCACGGTGCAACCCGGGCGTTGTGCGCGCACCCCGGTGCGCCCGAGGTGCTGCGCGCGCACCCAGGTGAAATCGGTGTGCACCTCGGCCAGTGCGCGCTCGGTCGAGTCGCGCACGTTGGCCAAGGTGCACGGTGATGTTTCTTACTCTAAGGTTCCGCACCAGACGCCCGGGACAGGTGAGCGAAGCTGGGCGGGGCCGGGTGCGCGGCCGGGGCAGGTGCACGCAGCTGGAGAGAGCTTTGGAGCACACCAGAGGTGCGCACCTTGGAGCACACTTCGGAGCGCACCAATGATGCGCTCCATTCAAAAGTTTCCTGAAAAGGCAAAAAAAGTTGAGATTATAGAATTTCCCACTTGAGAGATTGTAAAAAAAAAAAATTTAAAATGAAGGAAACGCGGGTGCCAAGGTGTGCGCGCCCGGGTGCGCAGCCCAGCCAAGGTGTGCGCACCAAGGCGCCCACCCTGGCGAAGGTGCACGCAAGGTGCGCACCCGAGGCAAACCGGACAATTAACCCAACTTTCGACTTCGCGCGCACCTGCGCACCTTGGAGCGCACTTCGGAGCGCTCCTTGGTGCGCACCAATCTTGGGCACCTCGGAGTGCACCATGGCGCCCACCAAGGTGCGCACCCGGGGCAAACCGAGCTCCGACTTCGTGCGCACCTTGGAGCGCACGAAAGGTGCGCACCATGGCGCCCACCAAGGTGCGCAGCCCAGCCAAGGCGTGCGCATCAAGGTGCGCACCCTGGCGAAGGTGCGCACCCGGGGCAAACCGAGCTCCGACTTCGTGCGCACCTTGGAGCGCACAAAGGGTGCGCAACCCAGCCAAGGTGTGCGCACCCCGGGCAAACCGAGCTCCGAATCGTGCGCACCTTGGAGCACACTTCGGAGCCCTCCTTGGTGCGCACCGATGTTGCGCACCTCGGAGCGCACCCGGGGAAAACAATGCAATTAACCCGACTTTCGACTTCGTGGGCACCTCGGAGCGCTCTCGGGTTCGCACCTCGGAGCACACCGAGGTGCGCACCTTTGATGCGCTGCCTTCACCAATTTCCAGAAAAGGCAAGAAAACATTGAGAAGGTGTGCGCACCGAGGTGCCCACCCTGGCGAAGGTGCACGCGAGGTGCGCACCCGGGGCAAACCGGGCTCCGACTTCGTGCACGCCATGCTGCGCACCTTGGAGGGCCATGGTGCGCACCTTGGAGCACACTTCGGAGCGCTCAATGGTGCCCAACCCAGCCAAGGTGCCCACCGCGGCGAAGGTGCACGCGAGGTGCGCACCCGGGGCAAACCGGGCTCCGACTTCGTGCACGCCGCACCTTGGAGCACACTTCGGAGCGCTCCTTGGTGCGCACCAGGGCGCGCAACCCAGCCGAGGTGCCCACCCCGGCGAAGGTGCACGCGGGGTGCGCACCCGGGGCAAACCGGGCTCCGACTTCGTGCACGCCATGGTGCCCACCGCGGCGAAGGTGCACGCGAGGTGCGCACCCGGGGCAAACCGGGCTCCGACTTCGTGCACGCCGCACCTTGGAGCACACTTCGGAGCGCTCCTTGGTGCGCACCAGGGCGCGCAACCCAGCCGAGGTGCCCACCCCGGCGAAGGTGCACGCGAGGTGCGCACCCGGGGCAAACCGGGCTCCGACTTCGTGCACGCCATGGTGCCCACCGCGGCGAAGGTGCACGCGAGGTGCGCACCCGGGGCAAACCGGGCTCCGACTTCGTGCACGCCGCACCTTGGAGCACACTTCGGAGCGCTCCTTGGTGCGCACCATGGTGCCCACCAGGGCGCGCAACCCCGCCGAAGGTGCACGCGAGGTGCGCACCCGGGGAAACCGGGCTCCGACTTCGTGCACGCCGCACCTTGGAGCACACTTCGGAGCGCTCCTTGGTGCGCACCAGGGCGCGCAACCCCGCCGAAGGTGCACGCGAGGTGCGCACCCGGGGCAAACCGGGCTCCGACTTCGTGCACGCCATGGTGCGCACCAGGGTGCCCACCGCGGCGAAGGTGCGCACCCGGGGCAAACCGGGCTCCGACTTCGTGCACGCCGCACCTTGGAGCACACTTCGGAGCGCTCCTTGGTGCGCACCAGGGCGCGCAACCCAGCCGAGGTGCCCACCCCGGCGAAGGTGCACGCGAGGTGCGCACCCGGGGCAAACCGGGCTCCGACTTCGTGCACGCCATGGTGCCCACCGCGGCGAAGGTGCGCACCCGGGGCAAACCGGGCTAGGACTTCGTGCACGCCGCACCTTGGAGCACACTTCGGAGCGCTCCTTGGTGCGCACCATGGTGCCCACCAGGCCGCGCAACCCAGCCAAGGTGTGCGCACCAAGGTGCACGCGAGGTGCGCACCCGGGGCAAACCGGGGTCCGGCTTCGTGCACGCCGCACCTTGGAGCACACATCGGGGCGCTCCCGGGTTCGCACCGGCGTTGCGCACCGTGGTGGGCACCTCGGAGCGCACCGTGGTGGGCACCTCGGAGCACACCAAGGTGGGCAGCGAGGTGCGCACCTTTGATGCGATGCCTTCACTAATTTCCATAAAAGGCAAAAAAAAACGAGATTTTAAAATTTCCGTTTTGAAAGATAGTGAGAAAAAGGGAATGCTGGTGCCATCTTGAGCCCGCCCTGGTGCGCAGCCCAGCCAAGGTGTGCGCACCAAGGTGCCCACCCTGGCGAAGGTGCGCGCCCGGGCAATTAACCCAACTTCCAACTTCGCGCGCGCCAGGGTGGGAGCGCACCCAACAACCGGGCCTGGGAAGAGCCAATGCGAGAAACCCCACCAAACGCTCTGACAAAAAAAGAGGGGGCGCTCCAGTAACCCCGCTTCGGAGCGCACCCTGGGCAAACCCAGCCAGGGTGCCCACCCCGGCCAAGGTGCAGGCGAGGTGCGCACCCGGGGCAAACCGGGCTCCGACAACGTGCACGCCGCACCTTGGAGCACACTTCGTAGTGCTCCCGGGTGCGCACCTCAGAGCACACCAAGGTGGGCAGCGAGGTGCGCACCTTTGATGCGCTGCCTTCACTAATTTCCAGAAAAGGCAAAAAAAAGAGGAGATTTTAAAATTTCCGTTTTGAAAGATAGTGAAAAAAACGGAACGCGGGTGCCATCTTGAGCCCGCCCTGGTGCACAGCCCAGGTAAGGTGCCCACCCTGGCAAAGGTGCGCACCCGGGCAATTAACCCTACTTCCGACTTCGTGCGCGCCAGGGTGGCAACCGGGCCTGGGAAGAGCCAATGCGAGAAACCCCACCAAACGCTCCGACAAAAAAAGAGGCGGCGCTCCAATAACCCCGCTTCGGAGCGCAGCCGGGGCAAACCCAGCCAAGGTGCCCACCCCGACGAAGGTGCACGCGAGGTGCGCACCCGGGGCAAACCGGGCTCCGACAACGTGCACGCAGCACCTTGGAGCACACTTCGAAGCACTCCCGGGTGCCCACCGGCGTTGCGCACCGTGGTGGGCAGCGAGGTGCGCACCTTTGATGCGCTGCCTTCACTAATTTCCAGAAAAGGCAAAAAAAAATGAGATTTTAAAATTTCCGTTTTGAAAGATAGTGAAAAAAACGGAACGCGGGTGCCATCTTGAGCCCGCCCTGGTGCGCAGCCCAGGCAAGGCATGCGCACCAAGGTGCCCACCCGCGGTGCACGCCCGGGGCAAACCGGGCTCCGACTTCGTGCAGGCCGCACCTTGGAGCACACTTCGGAGCGCTCCTTGGTGCGCACCATGGTGCCCACCAGGGCGCACCCGGGGCAAACCGGGCTCCGACTTCGTGCACGCCGCACCTTGGAGCACACATCGGAGCGCTCCCAGGTTCGCACCAGCGTTGCGCACCTTTGATGCGCTGCCTTCACTAATTTCCAGAAAAGGCAAAAAAAAACGATATTTTAAAATTTCCGTTCTGAAAGATAGTGAAAAAAACGGAACGCGGGTGCCATCTTGAGCCCTTCCTGGTGCGCAGCCCAGGCAAGTTGTGCGCACCAAGGTGCCCACCCTGGCGGAGGTGCGCGCCCGGGGCAAACCGGGCTCCGACTTCGTGCACTGCATGGTGCCCACCAAGGCGCGCAACCCAGCCAAGGTGCCCACCGCAGCGAAGGTGCACGCGAGGTGCGCACCCGAGGTGCACACCCGGGGCAAACCGAGCTCCGACTTCGTGCACGCCGCACCTTGGAGCACACTTCAGAGCGCTCCTTGGTGCGCACCAGGGCGCGCAACCCAGCCAAGGTGCTCACCCCGGCGAAGGTGCACGCGAGGTGCGCACCCGGGGCAAGCCGGGCTCGGACTTCGTGCACGCCGCACCTTGGAGCACACATCGGAGCGCTCCCGGGTTCGCACCAGCATTGCGCACCTTTGATGCGCTGCCTTCACTAATTTCCAGAAAAGGCAAAAAAAAAAAAAAAACGAGATTTTAAAATTTCCGTTTTGAAAGATAGTGAAAAAAACGGAACGCGGGTGCCATCTTGAGCCCGCCCTGGTGTGCAGCCCAGGCAAGTTGTGCGCACCAAGGCACCCACCCTGGCCAAGGTGGGTCACGGGGTGGGTCCTAGGGTGGGTAACGGGGTGGGTACTAAGGTGCGTGCCAAGGTGGGTCATGGGGTGGGTGCCAAGGTGGGCACCAGGGTGGGTGTGCACCAACCCTAGCCAGGGTAGGTCACGGGGTGGTTGTCGGGGTGGGCGTCAAGGAGCCAAGGTGGGTGGCAAGTAGCCAAGTTGCGTGCCAAGGTGGGTGTCGGGGTGGGTGCCAAGGATCCAAGGTGGGTGCCAAGGAACCAAGGTGGGTGTCTGGGTGGGTGCCGAGGTGGGAGCCAGGGTGGGTCCCAAGGTGAGTGCAAAGGTGGGTGCCAGGGTCAAGGTGAGTGCCAATGTGGGTTCCAAGGTGCCAGGGTCAGGGTGAGTGCCAATGTGGGTTCAAAGGTGCTAAGTTGGGTGCGAGGTTGGGTGCGAGGGTGGGTGGGTGCCAAGGTGTGCTAGGTGGAAGCCCGGGTGGGTCGGCATCCCATGGGTGTCGAGTTGGGTGCCTGATGGGTGCTTCTTGTCAAGTTTTAGTCGTCGGGACTCATTTCGAGCCTTAGAGGTCGTTTCTTGTCCGGTTGCCCTGTCTTCGACCTGGGAACCCAATTTTGGTCCTCGGGTCCCATTTTTTTTTGTCTCGCATCCCACTTTTGGCCTGTGGCCTTTTCGGGGTCGATTCTCGTTTTGGGCATCAGAGCATGTTTCTTCTCCTAAAACCCAATATTTGTTTATTAAGTCTCGGAACACATTTTTGTTCTCGTGGACCCATCATGGGTCTTGGAACGCATTTGTGGTCCTTGGGTCCCATTTTGCATCCCGAAACTTGTGTTTTGGTGCTTGATCCCTATTTTGGGTGCCCACCTTGCACCAAGTGCGCACCCGGGGCAAACCGAGCGCCTTGGTGCACCGGGGCAAGATCGAGCGTGCACCCGAGGCGCCCCGAACATGCACCAAGGTGCACTCGGCCCACATGTGAGCGCAGGTCGTTGCGCCCGAGGTGGTGTGTGGGCACCGCGTTGCAGACGGGACACTGCACGCACACGACGCCCCGTCCAGGTGCACGCACGTAGGCCGGGCCGGGTGCACACCCGACGCCCTAGCAAGGTGCGCGCACCCGGGCAGGGCTCACACTTGGCGAACGGGGCGCACTTCGCGAGGGAGGGTGTGCACCTCGACGGGGGTGGGTGGCCGGGGTGGATTCGCACGTGGGTCGCGGTTTGCTAAGTACACACTGCGACAAGCTCATAACGGGTGCGATCATACCAGCGTTAGTGCACCGGATCCCATCAGAACTCCGCAGTTAAGCGCGCTTGGGCCGGAGTAGTACTGGGATGGGTGACCTCCCGGGAAGTCCCGGTGTTGCACCCTTTTTTAGTTTTTCGCCGGGCGTCGCAATGCTATTTGAATAAACCTTTTGCCCGTTTGCGTTCTCGTCGGGGCCGGGCCGGGCCGGGGTGCGCTGCCCGCACTACCGCGCGCGCGGGGGGCGACACCGAGCGCGCACCCGAGGCGCCCCGAGCACACAGGCCACGGTGCAACCCGGGCGTTGTGCGCGCACCCCGGTGCGCCCGAGGTGCTGCGCGCGCACCCAGGTGAAATCGGTGTGCACCTCGGCCAGTGCGCGCTCGGTCGAGTCGCGCACGTTGGCCAAGGTGCACGGTGATGTTTCTTACTCTAAGGTTCCGCACCAGACGCCCGGGACAGGTGAGCGAAGCTGGGCGGGGCCGGGTGCGCGGCCGGGGCAGGTGCACGCAGCTGGAGAGAGCTTTGGAGCACACCAGAGGTGCGCACCTTGGAGCACACTTCGGAGCGCACCAATGATGCGCTCCATTCAAAAGTTTCCTGAAAAGGCAAAAAAAGTTGAGATTATAGAATTTCCCACTTGAGAGATTGTAAAAAAAAAAAATTTAAAATGAAGGAAACGCGGGTGCCAAGGTGTGCGCGCCCGGGTGCGCAGCCCAGCCAAGGTGTGCGCACCAAGGCGCCCACCCTGGCGAAGGTGCACGCAAGGTGCGCACCCGAGGCAAACCGGACAATTAACCCAACTTTCGACTTCGCGCGCACCTGCGCACCTTGGAGCGCACTTCGGAGCGCTCCTTGGTGCGCACCAATCTTGGGCACCTCGGAGTGCACCATGGCGCCCACCAAGGTGCGCACCCGGGGCAAACCGAGCTCCGACTTCGTGCGCACCTTGGAGCGCACGAAAGGTGCGCACCATGGCGCCCACCAAGGTGCGCAGCCCAGCCAAGGCGTGCGCATCAAGGTGCGCACCCGGGGCAAACCGAGCTCCGACTTCGTGCGCACCTTGGAGCGCACAAAGGGTGCGCAACCCAGCCAAGGTGTGCGCACCCCGGGCAAACCGAGCTCCGAATCGTGCGCACCTTGGAGCACACTTCGGAGCCCTCCTTGGTGCGCACCGATGTTGCGCACCTCGGAGCGCACCCGGGGAAAACAATGCAATTAACCCGACTTTCGACTTCGTGGGCACCTCGGAGCGCTCTCGGGTTCGCACCTCGGAGCACACCGAGGTGCGCACCTTTGATGCGCTGCCTTCACCAATTTCCAGAAAAGGCAAGAAAACATTGAGAAGGTGTGCGCACCGAGGTGCCCACCCTGGCGAAGGTGCACGCGAGGTGCGCACCCGGGGCAAACCGGGCTCCGACTTCGTGCACGCCATGCTGCGCACCTTGGAGGGCCATGGTGCGCACCTTGGAGCACACTTCGGAGCGCTCAATGGTGCCCAACCCAGCCAAGGTGCCCACCGCGGCGAAGGTGCACGCGAGGTGCGCACCCGGGGCAAACCGGGCTCCGACTTCGTGCACGCCGCACCTTGGAGCACACTTCGGAGCGCTCCTTGGTGCGCACCAGGGCGCGCAACCCAGCCGAGGTGCCCACCCCGGCGAAGGTGCACGCGGGGTGCGCACCCGGGGCAAACCGGGCTCCGACTTCGTGCACGCCATGGTGCCCACCGCGCCAAGGTGCACGCGAGGTGCGCACCCGGGGCAAACCGGGCTCCGACTTCGTGCACGCCGCACCTTGGAGCACACTTCGGAGCGCTCCTTGGTGCGCACCAGGGCGCGCAACCCAGCCGAGGTGCCCACCCCGGCGAAGGTGCACGCGAGGTGCGCACCCGGGGCAAACCGGGCTCCGACTTCGTGCACGCCATGGTGCCCACCGCGGCGAAGGTGCACGCGAGGTGCGCACCCGGGGCAAACCGGGCTCCGACTTCGTGCACGCCGCACCTTGGAGCACACTTCGGAGCGCTCCTTGGTGCGCACCATGGTGCCCACCAGGGCGCGCAACCCCGCCGAAGGTGCACGCGAGGTGCGCACCCGGGGCAAACCGGGCTCCGACTTCGTGCACGCCGCACCTTGGAGCACACTTCGGAGCGCTCCTTGGTGCGCACCAGGGCGCGCAACCCCGCCGAAGGTGCACGCGAGGTGCGCACCCGGGGCAAACCGGGCTCCGACTTCGTGCACGCCATGGTGCGCACCAGGGTGCCCACCGCGGCGAAGGTGCGCACCCGGGGCAAACCGGGCTCCGACTTCGTGCACGCCGCACCTTGGAGCACACTTCGGAGCGCTCCTTGGTGCGCACCAGGGCGCGCAACCCAGCCGAGGTGCCCACCCCGGCGAAGGTGCACGCGAGGTGCGCACCCGGGGCAAACCGGGCTCCGACTTCGTGCACGCCATGGTGCCCACCGCGGCGAAGGTGCGCACCCGGGGCAAACCGGGCTAGGACTTCGTGCACGCCGCACCTTGGAGCACACTTCGGAGCGCTCCTTGGTGCGCACCATGGTGCCCACCAGGCCGCGCAACCCAGCCAAGGTGTGCGCACCAAGGTGCACGCGAGGTGCGCACCCGGGGCAAACCGGGGTCCGGCTTCGTGCACGCCGCACCTTGGAGCACACATCGGGGCGCTCCCGGGTTCGCACCGGCGTTGCGCACCGTGGTGGGCACCTCGGAGCGCACCGTGGTGGGCACCTCGGAGCACACCAAGGTGGGCAGCGAGGTGCGCACCTTTGATGCGATGCCTTCACTAATTTCCATAAAAGGCAAAAAAAAACGAGATTTTAAAATTTCCGTTTTGAAAGATAGTGAGAAAAAGGGAATGCTGGTGCCATCTTGAGCCCGCCCTGGTGCGCAGCCCAGCCAAGGTGTGCGCACCAAGGTGCCCACCCTGGCGAAGGTGCGCGCCCGGGCAATTAACCCAACTTCCAACTTCGCGCGCGCCAGGGTGGGAGCGCACCCAACAACCGGGCCTGGGAAGAGCCAATGCGAGAAACCCCACCAAACGCTCTGACAAAAAAAGAGGGGGCGCTCCAGTAACCCCGCTTCGGAGCGCACCCTGGGCAAACCCAGCCAGGGTGCCCACCCCGGCCAAGGTGCAGGCGAGGTGCGCACCCGGGGCAAACCGGGCTCCGACAACGTGCACGCCGCACCTTGGAGCACACTTCGTAGCGCTCCCGGGTGCGCACCTCAGAGCACACCAAGGTGGGCAGCGAGGTGCGCACCTTTGATGCGCTGCCTTCACTAATTTCCAGAAAAGGCAAAAAAAAGAGGAGATTTTAAAATTTCCGTTTTGAAAGATAGTGAAAAAAACGGAACGCGGGTGCCATCTTGAGCCCGCCCTGGTGCACAGCCCAGGTAAGGTGCCCACCCTGGCAAAGGTGCGCACCCGGGCAATTAACCCTACTTCCGACTTCGTGCGCGCCAGGGTGGCAACCGGGCCTGGGAAGAGCCAATGCGAGAAACCCCACCAAACGCTCCGACAAAAAAAGAGGCGGCGCTCCAATAACCCCGCTTCGGAGCGCAGCCGGGGCAAACCCAGCCAAGGTGCCCACCCCGACGAAGGTGCACGCGAGGTGCGCACCCGGGGCAAACCGGGCTCCGACAACGTGCACGCAGCACCTTGGAGCACACTTCGAAGCACTCCCGGGTGCCCACCGGCGTTGCGCACCGTGGTGGGCAGCGAGGTGCGCACCTTTGATGCGCTGCCTTCACTAATTTCCAGAAAAGGCAAAAAAAAATGAGATTTTAAAATTTCCGTTTTGAAAGATAGTGAAAAAAACGGAACGCGGGTGCCATCTTGAGCCCGCCCTGGTGCGCAGCCCAGGCAAGGCATGCGCACCAAGGTGCCCACCCGCGGTGCACGCCCGGGGCAAACCGGGCTCCGACTTCGTGCAGGCCGCACCTTGGAGCACACTTCGGAGCGCTCCTTGGTGCGCACCATGGTGCCCACCAGGGCGCACCCGGGGCAAACCGGGCTCCGACTTCGTGCACGCCGCACCTTGGAGCACACATCGGAGCGCTCCCAGGTTCGCACCAGCGTTGCGCACCTTTGATGCGCTGCCTTCACTAATTTCCAGAAAAGGCAAAAAAAAACGATATTTTAAAATTTCCGTTCTGAAAGATAGTGAAAAAAACGGAACGCGGGTGCCATCTTGAGCCCTTCCTGGTGCGCAGCCCAGGCAAGTTGTGCGCACCAAGGTGCCCACCCTGGCGGAGGTGCGCGCCCGGGGCAAACCGGGCTCCGACTTCGTGCACTGCATGGTGCCCACCAAGGCGCGCAACCCAGCCAAGGTGCCCACCGCAGCGAAGGTGCACGCGAGGTGCGCACCCGAGGTGCACACCCGGGGCAAACCGAGCTCCGACTTCGTGCACGCCGCACCTTGGAGCACACTTCAGAGCGCTCCTTGGTGCGCACCAGGGCGCGCAACCCAGCCAAGGTGCTCACCCCGGCGAAGGTGCACGCGAGGTGCGCACCCGGGGCAAGCCGGGCTCGGACTTCGTGCACGCCGCACCTTGGAGCACACATCGGAGCGCTCCCGGGTTCGCACCAGCATTGCGCACCTTTGATGCGCTGCCTTCACTAATTTCCAGAAAAGGCAAAAAAAAAAAAAAAACGAGATTTTAAAATTTCCGTTTTGAAAGATAGTGAAAAAAACGGAACGCGGGTGCCATCTTGAGCCCGCCCTGGTGTGCAGCCCAGGCAAGTTGTGCGCACCAAGGCACCCACCCTGGCCAAGGTGGGTCACGGGGTGGGTCCTAGGGTGGGTAACGGGGTGGGTACTAAGGTGCGTGCCAAGGTGGGTCATGGGGTGGGTGCCAAGGTGGGCACCAGGGTGGGTGTGCACCAACCCTAGCCAGGGTAGGTCACGGGGTGGTTGTCGGGGTGGGCGTCAAGGAGCCAAGGTGGGTGGCAAGTAGCCAAGTTGCGTGCCAAGGTGGGTGTCGGGGTGGGTGCCAAGGATCCAAGGTGGGTGCCAAGGAACCAAGGTGGGTGTCTGGGTGGGTGCCGAGGTGGGAGCCAGGGTGGGTCCCAAGGTGAGTGCAAAGGTGGGTGCCAGGGTCAAGGTGAGTGCCAATGTGGGTTCCAAGGTGCCAGGGTCAGGGTGAGTGCCAATGTGGGTTCAAAGGTGCTAAGTTGGGTGCGAGGTTGGGTGCGAGGGTGGGTGGGTGCCAAGGTGTGCTAGGTGGAAGCCCGGGTGGGTCGGCATCCCATGGGTGTCGAGTTGGGTGCCTGATGGGTGCTTCTTGTCAAGTTTTAGTCGTCGGGACTCATTTCGAGCCTTAGAGGTCGTTTCTTGTCCGGTTGCCCTGTCTTCGACCTGGGAACCCAATTTTGGTCCTCGGGTCCCATTTTTTTTTGTCTCGCATCCCACTTTTGGCCTGTGGCCTTTTCGGGGTCGATTCTCGTTTTGGGCATCAGAGCATGTTTCTTCTCCTAAAACCCAATATTTGTTTATTAAGTCTCGGAACACATTTTTGTTCTCGTGGACCCATCATGGGTCTTGGAACGCATTTGTGGTCCTTGGGTCCCATTTTGCATCCCGAAACTTGTGTTTTGGTGCTTGATCCCTATTTTGGGTGCCCACCTTGCACCAAGTGCGCACCCGGGGCAAACCGAGCGCCTTGGTGCACCGGGGCAAGATCGAGCGTGCACCCGAGGCGCCCCGAACATGCACCAAGGTGCACTCGGCCCACATGTGAGCGCAGGTCGTTGCGCCCGAGGTGGTGTGTGGGCACCGCGTTGCAGACGGGACACTGCACGCACACGACGCCCCGTCCAGGTGCACGCACGTAGGCCGGGCCGGGTGCACACCCGACGCCCTAGCAAGGTGCGCGCACCCGGGCAGGGCTCACACTTGGCGAACGGGGCGCACTTCGCGAGGGAGGGTGTGCACCTCGACGGGGGTGGGTGGCCGGGGTGGATTCGCACGTGGGTCGCGGTTTGCTAAGTACACACTGCGACAAGCTCATAACGGGTGCGATCATACCAGCGTTAGTGCACCGGATCCCATCAGAACTCCGCAGTTAAGCGCGCTTGGGCCGGAGTAGTACTGGGATGGGTGACCTCCCGGGAAGTCCCGGTGTTGCACCCTTTCTTAGTTTTTCGCCGGGCGTCGCAATGCTATTTGAATAAACCTTTTGCCCGTTTGCGTTCTCGTCGGGGCCGGGCCGGGCCGGGGTGCGCTGCCCGCACTACCGCGCGCGCGGGGGGCGACACCGAGCGCGCACCCGAGGCGCCCCGAGCACACAGGCCACGGTGCAACCCGGGCGTTGTGCGCGCACCCCGGTGCGCCCGAGGTGCTGCGCGCGCACCCAGGTGAAATCGGTGTGCACCTCGGCCAGTGCGCGCTCGGTCGAGTCGCGCACGTTGGCCAAGGTGCACGGTGATGTTTCTTACTCTAAGGTTCCGCACCAGACGCCCGGGACAGGTGAGCGAAGCTGGGCGGGGCCGGGTGCGCGGCCGGGGCAGGTGCACGCAGCTGGAGAGAGCTTTGGAGCACACCAGAGGTGCGCACCTTGGAGCACACTTCGGAGCGCACCAATGATGCGCTCCATTCAAAAGTTTCCTGAAAAGGCAAAAAAAGTTGAGATTATAGAATTTCCCACTTGAGAGATTGTAAAAAAAAAAAATTTAAAATGAAGGAAACGCGGGTGCCAAGGTGTGCGCGCCCGGGTGCGCAGCCCAGCCAAGGTGTGCGCACCAAGGCGCCCACCCTGGCGAAGGTGCACGCAAGGTGCGCACCCGAGGCAAACCGGACAATTAACCCAACTTTCGACTTCGCGCGCACCTGCGCACCTTGGAGCGCACTTCGGAGCGCTCCTTGGTGCGCACCAATCTTGGGCACCTCGGAGTGCACCATGGCGCCCACCAAGGTGCGCACCCGGGGCAAACCGAGCTCCGACTTCGTGCGCACCTTGGAGCGCACGAAAGGTGCGCACCATGGCGCCCACCAAGGTGCGCAGCCCAGCCAAGGCGTGCGCATCAAGGTGCGCACCCTGGCGAAGGTGCGCACCCGGGGCAAACCGAGCTCCGACTTCGTGCGCACCTTGGAGCGCACAAAGGGTGCGCAACCCAGCCAAGGTGTGCGCACCCCGGGCAAACCGAGCTCCGAATCGTGCGCACCTTGGAGCACACTTCGGAGCCCTCCTTGGTGCGCACCGATGTTGCGCACCTCGGAGCGCACCCGGGGAAAACAATGCAATTAACCCGACTTTCGACTTCGTGGGCACCTCGGAGCGCTCTCGGGTTCGCACCTCGGAGCACACCGAGGTGCGCACCTTTGATGCGCTGCCTTCACCAATTTCCAGAAAAGGCAAGAAAACATTGAGAAGGTGTGCGCACCGAGGTGCCCACCCTGGCGAAGGTGCACGCGAGGTGCGCACCCGGGGCAAACCGGGCTCCGACTTCGTGCACGCCATGCTGCGCACCTTGGAGGGCCATGGTGCGCACCTTGGAGCACACTTCGGAGCGCTCAATGGTGCCCAACCCAGCCAAGGTGCCCACCGCGGCGAAGGTGCACGCGAGGTGCGCACCCGGGGCAAACCGGGCTCCGACTTCGTGCACGCCGCACCTTGGAGCACACTTCGGAGCGCTCCTTGGTGCGCACCAGGGCGCGCAACCCAGCCGAGGTGCCCACCCCGGCGAAGGTGCACGCGGGGTGCGCACCCGGGGCAAACCGGGCTCCGACTTCGTGCACGCCATGGTGCCCACCGCGGCGAAGGTGCACGCGAGGTGCGCACCCGGGGCAAACCGGGCTCCGACTTCGTGCACGCCGCACCTTGGAGCACACTTCGGAGCGCTCCTTGGTGCGCACCAGGGCGCGCAACCCAGCCGAGGTGCCCACCCCGGCGAAGGTGCACGCGAGGTGCGCACCCGGGGCAAACCGGGCTCCGACTTCGTGCACGCCATGGTGCCCACCGCGGCGAAGGTGCACGCGAGGTGCGCACCCGGGGCAAACCGGGCTCCGACTTCGTGCACGCCGCACCTTGGAGCACACTTCGGAGCGCTCCTTGGTGCGCACCATGGTGCCCACCAGGGCGCGCAACCCCGCCGAAGGTGCACGCGAGGTGCGCACCCGGGGCAAACCGGGCTCCGACTTCGTGCACGCCGCACCTTGGAGCACACTTCGGAGCGCTCCTTGGTGCGCACCAGGGCGCGCAACCCCGCCGAAGGTGCACGCGAGGTGCGCACCCGGGGCAAACCGGGCTCCGACTTCGTGCACGCCATGGTGCGCACCAGGGTGCCCACCGCGGCGAAGGTGCGCACCCGGGGCAAACCGGGCTCCGACTTCGTGCACGCCGCACCTTGGAGCACACTTCGGAGCGCTCCTTGGTGCGCACCAGGGCGCGCAACCCAGCCGAGGTGCCCACCCCGGCGAAGGTGCACGCGAGGTGCGCACCCGGGGCAAACCGGGCTCCGACTTCGTGCACGCCATGGTGCCCACCGCGGCGAAGGTGCGCACCCGGGGCAAACCGGGCTAGGACTTCGTGCACGCCGCACCTTGGAGCACACTTTGGAGCGCTCCTTGGTGCGCACCATGGTGCCCACCAGGCCGCGCAACCCAGCCAAGGTGTGCGCACCAAGGTGCACGCGAGGTGCGCACCCGGGGCAAACCGGGGTCCGGCTTCGTGCACGCCGCACCTTGGAGCACACATCGGGGCGCTCCCGGGTTCGCACCGGCGTTGCGCACCGTGGTGGGCACCTCGGAGCGCACCGTGGTGGGCACCTCGGAGCACACCAAGGTGGGCAGCGAGGTGCGCACCTTTGATGCGATGCCTTCACTAATTTCCATAAAAGGCAAAAAAAAACGAGATTTTAAAATTTCCGTTTTGAAAGATAGTGAGAAAAAGGGAATGCTGGTGCCATCTTGAGCCCGCCCTGGTGCGCAGCCCAGCCAAGGTGTGCGCACCAAGGTGCCCACCCTGGCGAAGGTGCGCGCCCGGGCAATTAACCCAACTTCCAACTTCGCGCGCGCCAGGGTGGGAGCGCACCCAACAACCGGGCCTGGGAAGAGCCAATGCGAGAAACCCCACCAAACGCTCTGACAAAAAAAGAGGGGGCGCTCCAGTAACCCCGCTTCGGAGCGCACCCTGGGCAAACCCAGCCAGGGTGCCCACCCCGGCCAAGGTGCAGGCGAGGTGCGCACCCGGGGCAAACCGGGCTCCGACAACGTGCACGCCGCACCTTGGAGCACACTTCGTAGCGCTCCCGGGTGCGCACCTCAGAGCACACCAAGGTGGGCAGCGAGGTGCGCACCTTTGATGCGCTGCCTTCACTAATTTCCAGAAAAGGCAAAAAAAAGAGGAGATTTTAAAATTTCCGTTTTGAAAGATAGTGAAAAAAACGGAACGCGGGTGCCATCTTGAGCCCGCCCTGGTGCACAGCCCAGGTAAGGTGCCCACCCTGGCAAAGGTGCGCACCCGGGCAATTAACCCTACTTCCGACTTCGTGCGCGCCAGGGTGGCAACCGGGCCTGGGAAGAGCCAATGCGAGAAACCCCACCAAACGCTCCGACAAAAAAAGAGGCGGCGCTCCAATAACCCCGCTTCGGAGCGCAGCCGGGGCAAACCCAGCCAAGGTGCCCACCCCGACGAAGGTGCACGCGAGGTGCGCACCCGGGGCAAACCGGGCTCCGACAACGTGCACGCAGCACCTTGGAGCACACTTCGAAGCACTCCCGGGTGCCCACCGGCGTTGCGCACCGTGGTGGGCAGCGAGGTGCGCACCTTTGATGCGCTGCCTTCACTAATTTCCAGAAAAGGCAAAAAAAAATGAGATTTTAAAATTTCCGTTTTGAAAGATAGTGAAAAAAACGGAACGCGGGTGCCATCTTGAGCCCGCCCTGGTGCGCAGCCCAGGCAAGGCATGCGCACCAAGGTGCCCACCCGCGGTGCACGCCCGGGGCAAACCGGGCTCCGACTTCGTGCAGGCCGCACCTTGGAGCACACTTCGGAGCGCTCCTTGGTGCGCACCATGGTGCCCACCAGGGCGCACCCGGGGCAAACCGGGCTCCGACTTCGTGCACGCCGCACCTTGGAGCACACATCGGAGCGCTCCCAGGTTCGCACCAGCGTTGCGCACCTTTGATGCGCTGCCTTCACTAATTTCCAGAAAAGGCAAAAAAAAACGATATTTTAAAATTTCCGTTCTGAAAGATAGTGAAAAAAACGGAACGCGGGTGCCATCTTGAGCCCTTCCTGGTGCGCAGCCCAGGCAAGTTGTGCGCACCAAGGTGCCCACCCTGGCGGAGGTGCGCGCCCGGGGCAAACCGGGCTCCGACTTCGTGCACTGCATGGTGCCCACCAAGGCGCGCAACCCAGCCAAGGTGCCCACCGCAGCGAAGGTGCACGCGAGGTGCGCACCCGAGGTGCACACCCGGGGCAAACCGAGCTCCGACTTCGTGCACGCCGCACCTTGGAGCACACTTCAGAGCGCTCCTTGGTGCGCACCAGGGCGCGCAACCCAGCCAAGGTGCTCACCCCGGCGAAGGTGCACGCGAGGTGCGCACCCGGGGCAAGCCGGGCTCGGACTTCGTGCACGCCGCACCTTGGAGCACACATCGGAGCGCTCCCGGGTTCGCACCAGCATTGCGCACCTTTGATGCGCTGCCTTCACTAATTTCCAGAAAAGGCAAAAAAAAAAAAAAAACGAGATTTTAAAATTTCCGTTTTGAAAGATAGTGAAAAAAACGGAACGCGGGTGCCATCTTGAGCCCGCCCTGGTGTGCAGCCCAGGCAAGTTGTGCGCACCAAGGCACCCACCCTGGCCAAGGTGGGTCACGGGGTGGGTCCTAGGGTGGGTAACGGGGTGGGTACTAAGGTGCGTGCCAAGGTGGGTCATGGGGTGGGTGCCAAGGTGGGCACCAGGGTGGGTGTGCACCAACCCTAGCCAGGGTAGGTCACGGGGTGGTTGTCGGGGTGGGCGTCAAGGAGCCAAGGTGGGTGGCAAGTAGCCAAGTTGCGTGCCAAGGTGGGTGTCGGGGTGGGTGCCAAGGATCCAAGGTGGGTGCCAAGGAACCAAGGTGGGTGTCTGGGTGGGTGCCGAGGTGGGAGCCAGGGTGGGTCCCAAGGTGAGTGCAAAGGTGGGTGCCAGGGTCAAGGTGAGTGCCAATGTGGGTTCCAAGGTGCCAGGGTCAGGGTGAGTGCCAATGTGGGTTCAAAGGTGCTAAGTTGGGTGCGAGGTTGGGTGCGAGGGTGGGTGGGTGCCAAGGTGTGCTAGGTGGAAGCCCGGGTGGGTCGGCATCCCATGGGTGTCGAGTTGGGTGCCTGATGGGTGCTTCTTGTCAAGTTTTAGTCGTCGGGACTCATTTCGAGCCTTAGAGGTCGTTTCTTGTCCGGTTGCCCTGTCTTCGACCTGGGAACCCAATTTTGGTCCTCGGGTCCCATTTTTTTTTGTCTCGCATCCCACTTTTGGCCTGTGGCCTTTTCGGGGTCGATTCTCGTTTTGGGCATCAGAGCATGTTTCTTCTCCTAAAACCCAATATTTGTTTATTAAGTCTCGGAACACATTTTTGTTCTCGTGGACCCATCATGGGTCTTGGAACGCATTTGTGGTCCTTGGGTCCCATTTTGCATCCCGAAACTTGTGTTTTGGTGCTTGATCCCTATTTTGGGTGC
Organism: Cryptomeria japonica; assembly: GCF_030272615.1. Classification (NCBI taxonomy): domain Eukaryota; kingdom Viridiplantae; phylum Streptophyta; class Pinopsida; order Cupressales; family Cupressaceae; genus Cryptomeria; species Cryptomeria japonica. The sequence continues at coordinate 174,395 of NW_026729148.1, forward strand.
CCACCTTGCACCAAGTGCGCACCCGGGGCAAACCGAGCGCCTTGGTGCACCGGGGCAAGATCGAGCGTGCACCCGAGGCGCCCCGAACATGCACCAAGGTGCACTCGGCCCACATGTGAGCGCAGGTCGTTGCGCCCGAGGTGGTGTGTGGGCACCGCGTTGCAGACGGGACACTGCACGCACACGACGCCCCGTCCAGGTGCACGCACGTAGGCCGGGCCGGGTGCACACCCGACGCCCTAGCAAGGTGCGCGCACCCGGGCAGGGCTCACACTTGGCGAACGGGGCGCACTTCGCGAGGGAGGGTGTGCACCTCGACGGGGGTGGGTGGCCGGGGTGGATTCGCACGTGGGTCGCGGTTTGCTAAGTACACACTGCGACAAGCTCATAACGGGTGCGATCATAC